>NC_058406.1:29725356-29783258 GCF_002201575.2 Neomonachus schauinslandi
TGGGGGGGGGGCACTTGTCATTTAAAAAGCTCTCCTCATAACGAGCCTCTGCGTCTGTGATACAGGTCGCACAAAGGATTGCACAACTGCAGGAGGCTTTGTTGCATTGTGGGAAGTTTCAAGATGCCTTGGAGCCGTTGCTCAGCTGGTTGGCAGACACTGAGGAGCTCATAGCCAATCAGAAACCTCCATCTGCCGAGTATAAAGTGGTGAAAGCACAGATCCAAGAACAGAAGGTGAGTGAGAATGTTGGGATGATGAACTGGAACAGCCGTGGGGAGTGGCAGACAACACATGTGCTTGAGTTCAGGAGCATATTCCAGAGTTTTAAGAGAATCCTGACCTACTTTGTGTGATCATGAAAAGAAAGGTGGAAACTGATTTGCCTCATCTTACTTGAACTGACCAGCTTCTTGTGGCACATGCTGGACCGAACAGTTGCATGCGTTTGTGTGTCCTGCTTCAGTGTTTCACTCATAGCTTTGTCTTATTTTTGGTATTTTTAAGGTCAGCAATATTCTGAATAACACAGTATATCATGTATAAGGTTCTGTCTATGTTTTTTTGTTGGTTTAATTTCCATTTTAGTGCATTTTTCTCCTGGTTCAAAATAAGTTCCCTGTTAGTCACATAATGACCGTCCCTCCTCCATTTAAAAACCGAAGTAAGTGTATGAGAAGTTTATGTGGTGGTAGCAACAACTATGCCGCATCTCATGTTTTTGCCTCAGGATGGGAAAAAAGCCACCGTTATTTGATTCAGTTTAGGATTTGGTAGGGTGGGGCTTGGGGATCTTTTGTTTGTTTGTATTTTCTTCCTTATTTTAGATTTTAAAGTGACCTTGTGTTACCACTTTTCATTCTCCTTAAACATTCTGGGCCCTAGTTACTCCAGCGGCTCCTTGATGATCGAAAGGCCACAGTAGATATGCTTCAAGCAGAAGGAGGCAGAATAGCCCAGTCAGCTGAGCTGGCTGATCGAGAGAAAATCACTGGACAGTTGGAGGGTCTTGAAAGTAGATGGACTGGACTACTCAGCAAGGCAGCAGCCAGGTAAGGCCAAAGGGGTTTGAGGAATGGGTCAGAGAATGTTTGTTTTGTCCAGTTTTTGACTTACTATCCTTGAGGTGCTCTGTAAGGTCCTGGATGAGTCCTAGAGTGTTCTGGAAAGGGGTTTAATGAAGGGGAATAGGTTTTTGGAGATGATCCTCATAATCACAGTCACTCTCGGGAAGTAAGCCTCAGCTACTCCGTGAATTTCTGAGAACTGGAAGGCTCATCGCTCTGTGTTGTTGTTCTGCTGAGATATAATCATGGTTCCAAACCGACAGACACTGACGCCTGCAATCCAGCCAAGTTATTTTCTGAGTTTTTGAGACAGATTTTTCTTCCCCTTCATATTTATAAATAATACTTTTGATACTTGGAATTGAAATTTATCATATTTCTTTTCTGATAGCTTATCCCAGTATTAGATGTTTTTACATCTAGGAGCTAGTCTGATTCTGTTAAATATATGGACATTCAAGAGATGCATGAACAGTCTTTAGTAAGTGGCCAGAAGACAGGCAGCATACTTTTCCCCTCTGAGGAAGTGCTTTCTCCTTCCATAGCTATATACCCCAACATTACTTAAGCTTACTAGTATGTCGCCTGAATGTCTTTTAGCTTATATTGTCCCTGGTTTTAAAAATAAACGCTAGCTAGTTAGAAATCCATATGAGAGTAGTGTAGGTGATCATTTAGGATTCTTTCAGTTTTCTAGGTAGCCAGTGGCAGTTATCAGCTAGCTAGCTCTTCGGTCTCATTTCCGCTGGCCCACGGTGTGCTTATTTCTTCAAAAAATTTTTTTTTTTTTAAGATTTTATTTATTTATTTGACAGAGACATAGTGAGAGAGAGAGCACAAGCAGGGGGAGTGGGAGAGGGAGAAGCAGGCTTCCCGCTGAGCAGGGAGCCTGATGCGGGACTTGATCCCAGGACTCGATCCCAGGACTCTGGGATCATGACCTGAGCCGAAGGCAGACGCTTAACGACTGAGCCACCCAGGTGCCCCACGGTATGCTTATTTCTTATCTGAGTTGCAAAATACTGTCGACCATATTAGTGGGAGAAACAAAAAGGAAAGAACTCAACCTAATTTTTTTAATTATGCTATTTTTATTTCCAGATTGCACTGCTTTTATCTTCTCTTTGTCCATTTCCATTAATAGTACCATTCACCTTCCAGTTACCAGCCTTCAAACCTTAACCCCATTTTTACCCTTTCTCCCCCACTCCTTTGTGTCCCACATCTATTAGGGTGGTAAAATCTGTCAATTTTACTTCTATAGTGTCTTCCCTATTCATCCATTTCTCTAATTCCCAGTCACCTACCTCAGTTCCTGACTTGAGCTAGTCCACTTGAGGTAGCTCGCTTGAGGTAGTTCCCTAACTAACTCATCACTAGTGAATCATCACTCGGCTTCCCCTTTACCTTGCTCAGAAATTTAATGACTTCTTGTTGCCTATGAGATAAAATCTAAACTCTTTAACCCAACACTGGAAGCCCTCAGCTGTTTGACCCTAATCTACATTTCTTAGTCTCTGCTCTCCTCACTACTTATATTATAGGTGAAGTTCACCATATTCTTCAGCATCTTGTCACTTCCTAATTCTGCGTCTTTACTGATGGTGTTGCATCTTCCATGAAATACCTGTGTTTATCTTCTCCTTTTCTATGAAGCTTTTCTTTGTTCCCCAAGCATAGAATGCCTTCATCTTCCTCTTAACTGCTGTAATTCTTTATTTGTATCTTGTATCATTATTTTATGTACTTAATCTCCTACGCCCATAAGCTCATTGAAGTCCTGATTTATTTCTAAAGTATCTTTCTATGACTCTTTCCTTCTATCCTACCCACTTGCATCCTCCTAACCTAACACAGTTTCTGGGTCAATATTTTAAAGAGAAATACCAAGAGCAACTGCATTTGTTAGAGATATCCTAAAGACTTTTATTTAGATTCTTTAATATTGGATTTTTGATACCTTTAAATTATGTTAGCTCTTTGCTACCCCAAATCCTATTACATTGAGTTCTTTAAACTTTCAGATTCCAAACTCCAGAGATGAGTCAGAAAAATATAAAAATCAAGGATAATTTTTTTCATGATATACTAGTTTATTAAATAACCTTTAAAATTATGTGCTTTAGTTATATTAATTGAAGATGTATTTTGGAGGCTGGCATAAACAAACTATTCTGTACTTCACATTGACATTTAAAAACAGCATTTAGAGGGGCACTTGGCTGGTTCAGTCAGTAGAGCATATGGCCCTTGATCTTGGGGTTGTGAGTTTGAGCCCCACGTTGAAGGTAAAGTTTACTTAAAAAATAAAGATAACAGCTTCATATTTTTCAACATTTAAAAATAATAATAATAAAAATAGGGGCACCTGTGTGGCTCAATCTGCTGAACATCCAACTCTTGGTTTCAGCTCAGGTCATGATCTCAGGGTTGTGGGATCAAGCCCCACATCGGGCTCTGCACCCAGCAGGGAGTCTGCTTGGGATTCTCTCTCTCTCCCTCCCCCTCTGCTCACTTGTGCATGCACACTGTCTCTCTCTCTCTCAAATAAAATCTTAAAAAAAAAAACCAGGGGCACCTGGGTGGTTCAATCATTAAGCGGCTGCCTTCGGCTCAGGTCATGATTCCAGGTCCTGGGATCGAGCCCCGCATTGGGCTCCCTGCTCGGCGGGAGGCCTGCTTCTCCCTCTCCCACTCCCCCTGCTTGTGTTCCCTCTCTCGCTGTGTCTCTCTCTGTCAAATGGATAAATAAAATCTTAAAAAAAAAAACACAAAAAACAAGCATTTTATTTAAAAAATTTAAAATTAAAAAAATTAAAACAGTATTTAGACGTACATTTTTGTTTATATTTAAACATAATTAGATTTCCAGATGATTAAAATGGTAAGTCTTTATATTTAAATCATTTCTTATTAAAATAAATTGGGGGGGGCACCTGGGTGGCTCAGTTGGTTAAGCGACTGCCTTCGGCTCAGGTCATGATCCTGGAGTCCCGGGATCGAGTCCCACATCGGGCTCCCTGCTCAGCAGGAGGTCTGCTTCTCCCTCTGACCCTCTTCCCTCTCGTGCTCTCTGTCTCTCATTCTCTCTCTCAAATAAATAAATAAATTCTTAAAATAAATAAATAAATAAATAAATAGATTTGGGGGTGCCTGGGTGGCTCAGAGCTGTGGAAGGTTCTCTGGTCTCAGGACTTGCTGGTCCAGAGAAGTTTCCACCAGAGCAGAGGCCCAAGAGTCACAGACACCAAGCCCAGAGAATAGATTTTCCTGAGAGTGTGTAAACTTCAGGAATTTGACTGGAGAACTGGAATTTGGGAACAGTATTCTGAAAGCCTGCAAAATCTTATTAAATAAATTTGGGGGTGCCTGGGTGGCTCAGTAGGTTAAGTGTCTGACTCTTGATTTCAGCTCTGGTCATGATTTCAGGGTCCTGGGATCGAGCCCCACATCAGGCTCTGTGCTTAGCATGGATTCTGCTTGTCCCTCTACCTCCACTCCCCTCACCAGACCCCAGTGCGTGCACTCGCTCGCTCTCTCTCGCTCTCAAATAAATAAAATAAATTTGTCCAGGGTACACAGCATAGGACCTGGCACAGGTCCTGTTCAGTAAAGGTTTGTTGGACTAAAGTACATCATATACTTCCAGGCCTTTTCAAATGGTATAGCATTTAGTCTGTTCTTAATGATTCAAAGACATAATTATGGCCTTTTATTATTAATCTGTATGCTAATCCAGTTCTGTAGTTGTTTTTCTTTGACTTTCCTGTCAGGCTTCCTCTCCCCTTTGTAATTTGTTTTTTTTTTTTAATCTACAGGATACTTGAAATCTAAGCTTATTTAGTATGGATGTTATATTAAGTAAGATTTAAGATTCCAAGTGAGCTGTGAAGTCTGTAGTTCTTTTGACTGCCATGTGTGTTGGCAAATTCGGCTACTTGGAGGTCATTTTTTTTGCCTTAGATCTGGATTCAAAGTTGTGTTCTGGTGCTTGAAATCACTGGAACTAGGGAGATGGTGGAGGAGTTCTAGTCAGTAGTCTGCCTTTGCTCCTCACATGCTCACTTCTCTTAACTCACAGGTGAAGGTAGCAGTGACAGGAAGAGAGAAATGAAAACATGATGATTTATTTTGACTCTTTTAAACTTTATTTTGGTCTCATGTTTAGATGATGCATGTGCTATGTCCCGTAGGAGAAAGAGCATTAGAAGGTCTGATTCGAATCCCCATTGCACTGCTACCACTCACTGGGTGAATTGGACAGATCTTTCTTTAAGCCTTCAGGGTCAGCTTTCTCTTTTGTAATGGTGGGATAATTATTCTGCCAACCTTTACACAGTTGGTGACAGAATCAAAATAAGGCAATGCTTATGGAAAGCCTTTAAAACCACAAAGTGCTATGTATATGTGTTCTGTTTACTATTGATACTTAAAATGTACCTGGTAAAGATTGGTCTTTCACTGAATATAGTACTCGTATCAATCTTAATGTGAATTTTCGCCTGAGCAGTTTGTTCTGTATATTTGTGTAGGCAAAAACAGCTGGAAGATATCCTGGTTCTGGCCAAACAATTCCATGAGACAGCTGAGCCTATTTCTGACTTCTTATCTGTCACAGAGAAAAAGCTTGCCAATTCAGAACCTGTTGGCACTCAGACAGCCAAAATACAGCAGCAGATCATCCGGCACAAGGTAGGGAGAGGCTGTGGCGAATGAAAACACAGCACTGCAGTCAGAAAGCCTAGGAATTACCTGCCTGTAGCTGTCTAAAAGATATGTTTGGCTGATGGGGGAGGGTGGGGAGGGATTTTTTTAAGTTTAATTTGAGATATAGTCAAATTATCTATGGGAATAGTCCCATCCTTGAACTAAAAATAGCAATAGACTAATAGGCTACCATCAGGAAAAAACAGCTTTTGTTCTCACTTTTTATATTATTTTTGCCTTTCAGTAGGTGAACTTTTTATATTATTTAATTTATTATATCATTTGTTATTCATTGTTTCGTGTTTACTTTTCATTTATTCTGTTTCTGTTATTCATTTTTTCCATCTGGATTTCCAGGCTCTGGAGGAAGAAATAGAAAGCCATGCAACAGATGTGCACCAGGCAGTCAAAATTGGGCAGTCCCTCTCCTCCCTGACATGCTCTGCAGAGCAGGGCGTGCTGTCAGAAAAGCTAGACTCCTTGCAGGCCCGGTACAGTGAGATTCAAGACCGGGGCTGTCGGAAAGCAGCCCTGCTTGAACAAGCACTGTGTAACGCTAGACTGTTCGGGGAGGATGAGGTGGAAGTGCTCAACTGGCTGGCTGAGGTTGAGGACAAGCTCAGTTCAGTGTTCGTAAAGGATTACAGACAGGATGTCCTGCAGAAACAGCATGCTGACCATCTGGTATTCACGTTTTCCATTTTTATTGGTCATGTTATGAAGTTATTTTGTAATTTTGATTCATGTTTCTCTTCATTTCTTTTCTCCCTTGAATTCCAAACATTTCAACTTAATTTTATACATAAGCACGTAGTTATAGACTTGTTGCTAAGGACTAATCTGTTCTTAGATGAGTCATTGGAAATACCTGTACTTAAACTGAATCAGTAACTCTAGAAGGCGATCTAGAGTACAGTCAGGGCCATCTCATCTCCAACTCATGTTTTACATCATTAGGTCAGGTATCACTCACTTTCCATCTGAGCAGTTTTATCAAAGGGAATGTAATTTAACAAAACCAGAATACCTAAATATTGCCCAGGGTTTGACCATGTAGATATAACTTCTGAAATATTTCTAGAATTCATATGCTCAAATTCCAGGAATTGTCATCTTAAAAGAAAGAAAAAATTGTTCTTTTCATGTGATTTTAATGAAATTTCTCTGGGGATATTAAAAATAGGCAAAGTAGTTGTTTTGTAGTAGTTGTTTTAAATAACCTAAAATTTTTCTGCTTCATTGACTTCAAATATTGAGATTGTTTAAGCAGGATCCTGATTGAAGTCAGGCTCTTCTTGCTGACTTTCTTCTCTTTAACTTTCTGTCTGAGTCTTGGTTTTGGACATAGACCTTTTTGCTGAATTCTCCTTCCTCCTTTCTTAGGCTCAGGTTTGGTACCAGTAGATTGGTAAAACTGATTTAATCCTACATCTCTTCTTATCCAGCACAGGGGAAAACTTTCCTATAAATATCAGATTTAATTATTTCTGAGTACTTAGTGGTGTCACCAAAGAGCTAATGAAGGAATCAAATATCTGATGTGTAAACTAACCTGGTATTTGTCTCTTTACTTTAAACTTGCCCTCTTAAAGGTCTCACCTTTCTTTCCCTTTGTTGTGCCATAGTTTTAAGATTAATGCTGTTCTTTCATTTCAGACTTTAAATGAAGAAATCATTAATAGAAAGAAGAATGTAGATCAAGCTATTAAAAATGGTCAGGCTCTTCTAAAACAAACCACAGGTACTTTAAAGTGCATCTTTTAGCACCTCTGCAGTCACACAATCCCATCTCCCAGGAAATAAGCACCCTGTACTAGCCACTTCTCTTTGTATATAGGAGAAGCTTGGTATTCACTGATTGTATTACCATGTGCTCCTGGAGACTGGCAGCCTGGGGTCCTATTTCCTGCTAAATCTTTTGAAAACTAGTGCTCGCTTCGGCAGCACATATACTAAATCTTTTGAAAACTAAAAGACCTTGTTGTCTCAGATTTGGTTGTAGATGATGGCTCCCCGTGCCCTCCAGTGTGTCCAAGGCCAGCAATCATGGAACAATGCTGGGAACATTTAGAAACACCTGCAGTTGAATTCAGATCTTAATATTATTATCTCAGAAGCAGCTTCTTTTATCAATTAGAAGGTTTTTTCCCCCACCTCCCTTAGTGTGGGATGGTAGGTGAAATTGCTACCACGGGAGAGAGCATCTATAAAATTCAAGCTCTAAAGAAGAAAGGGGGATTAAAGAGACTTCCTCATCCCCGGAAGGAGACTCCCTCATTTCCTCTTAAATACCAATAATTGTGCGCCGTCCCCCACAGGTGAAGAGGTATTGCTTATCCAAGAGAAACTGGATGGAATCAAGACTCGCTATGCAGACATCACGGTCACTAGCTCCAAGGCCCTCAGAACTTTAGAGCAAGCCCGGCAGCTGGCCACCAAGTTCCAGTCTACTTACGAGGAACTGACCGGATGGCTGAGGGAGGTGGAAGAGGAACTGGCAGCTAGTGGAGGGCAGTCTCCCACAGGGGAGCACATACCCCAGTTTCAGCAGAGACAGAAGGTGAGCTGTCATTTCACATAGTAAAGGGAATAAAATTTTTCCTCTTAAAATCCTTAAGTTCAGATTTTTAAGTTTCATCACCAACTGTCTCAACCTTAAATCTAAACCAAAAAGTTCTGCCTCATCTGTTTCTTGTTTGCTCATGGACAGTAAGATTTGACATAAAGGCAGACTTATGTAAGACCACGTGATGGGGCGCCTGGGTGGCTCAGTTGGTTAATGGTTCAGGTCATGGTCCCGGGGTCCTGGGATCAAGCCCTGCATCAGGCTCCCTGCTCCACGGGAAGCCTGCTTCTCCCTCTCCCACTCCCCCTGCTTGTGTTGCCTCTCTCGCTGTGTCTCTCTCTATCAAATAAATAAATAAAATCTTTAAAAAAAAAAAAAAAAGACCACTTGCTGTGGTCTGAAGGGGGTGGGGGGGAGACTGAATTACAGATCCCTGGAAAGTTTGCTTCACATGGTAACATTTTAAAATTTACTTATGTAACTCATTCTCTAGAGAGTGCTTCATGATTATATTTGATTTTCCTGCAGGATCTAGTGCAGTTCTAGATGTGCAGAAATACTTTGTAGGTACTTATTGAGTTAAATCCCTGTGGTTAAAAAATTATTTTATCATTTCTATTGAGGTAAGGAGAAAAAAAGAGGCACTCTATTTTACCCAGAGACAGTCTGGCCCAAGAAGTGTTGCAGACAGTTCTAAGCAGCAGCTAAGCCTAAAGTCAGGCTGTGGAATGATTGAAAAATCTGAGACAAGGAAAAAAATAAGCGGAGGAAGGAGGTCAGAGCCCTGCTGGGATGTGTGGTAGAGATAGCACTTTCCACCCAGCACAGCTGCTAATGTGCTTAATTTAGCAAGGAATGGCCTGAAAATTTTTTTTCCCTCCTTAGGAATTAAAGAAGGAGGTCATGGAGCACAGGCTAGTGTTGGACACAGTGAATGAAGTGAGCCGTGCTCTCTTAGAACTGGTGCCCTGGAGAGCCAGAGAAGGGCTGGATAAACTTGTATCTGATGCCAATGAACAGTACAAGTTGGTCAGTGACACTGTGGGACAAAGGGTGGATGAAATTGATGCTGCTATTCAGAGATCACAACAGGTAATGTGTTTATAAACACTAGAAACACTTCTGCATTAATATTTTGGGCAGCAGGGATGTATGTATAAAGTAAAAAACTATGACCCACCTAAATACAGGCTCAGGAATAGGAATAAGGAGACTAAGCAAAATCTGATGCAACAAATTATTTCAGTGATGGGATGTGATTGGGTAAAGGTATGTGAGGATGGATCTCAGTTTGACCGAAAATATTTGACTGTTTTTGAGAAGAAAGGAATTTGTCGTAGAGTCTGTGTGAGTGTTCTTCTCAGCTACTGCCCCATTAAGAGGCAGATTCTGATAGAAGTAGAAAAAATCTAGGACCAGAAGGTCCAAATGCATCCCAATCTTAGTTTGACATAATCAACTGTTTTAGCATTAGCTGGGGGAAGAGGGGAAGAAACCAAGAACTATAATTACTATCAAATATGCTAACCAAAATAGCAGAGCCATCCAAAATAGAACCTTCCCAGTAAACACAGGTGTCATATTTCCCTCAATCTTTTTTCCTTCCTGCTTTCTGGAAAAAGTTATTTGCTTTCCTTTGTAGCTGGATATGCACCTATTAATGTGTCATGGTGCAAAGTAAATATAATATGACTAATTGGGTTCATAATGATGAACAAAATCTTTGTGAACCACGTAGAAGTTTGCTCTGACTTCAGGTGCAACCCCAACGTGTCTTTATTGATATCCCTAACTTGGCCAGATATTTCAGTATGAAATTTATCATGCTTGGGAGGAGCTTATTTTCCTCTTTAAAAAGATATTAGTGTAGGTTGGCAAAGTTGAAGAAGAAGAGGAAAAATTGGGGTACCCACATTAAATAGCAGTCACATAGAAGATGTTCTTAGTTTTTCTTTGTTTCTGCATGACCCTTTAAAAGTTGGGTGTTTTGTGTTCTTACGCTTCTTCAGCTGAGCAAGTACTTCCTAGTTAACTCGACTCAACTGTCGCTGTCATATTTAACTATATATTTAAACATACAACTGAAGCTACTCTTCAGTGTATGGGTAGGAAAAAGAACTGACAGAAAGAGAACACAGTCTCATAAAAGCATTGTGATTAGAAGTATATTTTTAAGAGTGTCAATTTCCATTGTTGTTTCTAGCTGTAGGACCACTAACTGGGTTTTGTAGCTTCTTTCTAAAGAATTTGAAATAGATCAGCTCATATTTGTTGAACTATAATCCTTTCCAAATTGTCTGCATCTTGATTTATGATTTTATGAAATTGTCCCCAGTTTTGGCTTTACATCGTAGATATAAACCATGTTAGTGAAAATCCAGGCCTTTCTGTGTTGAAGAAATTATAATTCTAAGGAGGTGGACCTTTGTTACATGTAATTTGTTCATTTTCCTTTAATATGTCTATTAGTATGAGCAAGCTGCTGATGCAGAACTAGCTTGGGTTGCTGAAACAAAACGAAAACTGATGGCCCTAGGTCCAATTCGCCTGGAACAAGACCAGACCACAGCTCAGCTGCAGGTACAGAAGGTAAGTGTAACACAGACATGTCCACTATGCCCTGAGCGAGTAGAATCTTCACCAGCTTAGAGTGATGAGAGAGTTTGACTATCCCAAGTGGAATAATGCAATTTCATGATGATGGATAGAGTTTAAAAATACTTGTTAAGATGAGGAAGGGATTCTTTGCTTTGTGAACAGGGAGCAGGAGGCCCATTAATTCAGGAAAGAAGAGTTAGCAGTTTTTTGGATGATTTTTAGGAGAGATGATACTTCTGTAAGCTACTAAAAGACAAGTACTGAAGATAGATGGAGAGGCAGAGAGTCAGCCTTCATAGAGCAGTTCTGACGTGGCTCCATCAGATAGATGGAGAGGCAGAGAGTCAGCCTTCATAGAGTGGTTCTGACGTGGCTCCATCAGATAGATGGAGAGGCAGAGAGTCAGCCTTCATAGAACGGTTCTGATGTGGCTCCATCAGGTAGATGGAGAGTCAGCCTTCATAGAGCGGTTCTGACGTGGCTCCATCAGATAGATGGAGAGGCAGAGTCAGCCTTCATAGAACAGTTCTGATGTGGCTCCATCAGAGCCGGGAGTTTTTCGTAGATCGTGTCTAACATTTTGGTAACACAGGCTGGGGTCCTTCTACTTCATGACCTAACTCTAGTTCACTTTCAAAGGCTTTCTCCATTGACATCATTCGACACAAAGATTCGATGGATGAACTCTTCAGTCATCGTGGTGAAATCTTTGGCACATGTGGGGAGGAGCAAAAAGCTGTATTACAGGTGAATTGCATTTATTTATTCACCATGTTGTTCTTGTCTTGACCATGATGAGTCAGTACAATTGTGAAATGATAAAGGTTTCTTCCTCTCCATTACTGGTAATGGTATTAAAGTGCAGCTTGATGTTCTGGGGGCTTCACACCCCTAACCATGTGTGCCCAAATGTCCAAACAGTCCTGTATGATGGGAAATACATTGCAAATTCATGTTCTTTATAATAGAGGAATTGCTTCTTCAGTCTGTAAGGATCTTTGAGTTACCTTTCACAGTGTCTGTGATCGATTTTTCAGAACCATATGCAGATACTCTTTCTTCAGGTCCTTCTAAATGATCAGACCAGTTTTGTTTAGGAGAGACCAGTTTTGTTTTTGTAAATGTTGCAGTTAACCACTGTTTCCTCAGAAATACTCATAAATCGAGCTACTCACTTTAAACGTATGAAGCAAGGTGTCGGGTTTATGGAGACATTTTTGTCAGAGGAAAAGAGACAAGTGGAACTTGATGGGCAGAGAGTCTGTCACAGGCCCTGAGATATTCTTTGTTGAACTGACCCGCTGTAATAGTGCTGTGTCTGAAGTTGTGTGTCTTCACTAGAGGTTAATGCTGTGTTGTGCTTGCTCTGTTTGACTGTCTTTGAAACTACTTTCATGTGTTAAAAAGTCTAGAAGCAATATATATATGTGATAGGAAAAAATAGAAAATTCAGATAAGTATATGGAAAATATAAATCACTTGTAATTTTGCTCAATTAATCCATTTCTGAGCATTAAAAACTAAAGAAATTCTTTGGTTTTTAATGTATATACACCTACATTTTTCCTTAAAAGAAGGGTTCGTAAGAGTAATAAATGTTATACTTTGTTGTTCATAGGAAAAGACAGAGTCTCTAATACAGCAGTATGAAGCCATTAGTCTGCTCAATTCAGAGCGTTACACCCGCCTCGAGCGGGCCCAGGTCTTGGTGAACCAGTTTTGGGAAACTTACGAGGAGCTCAGCCCCTGGATTGAGGAAACCCGGGCACTAATAACACAGTTACCTCCTCCGGCCATTGATCATGAGCAGCTCAGGCAGCAGCAGGAGGAGATGAGGGTAAGGAGCGTGTGGGTTTTTATTTCAATGCAGAACTGAACATGGGCTCCACGATTTATTTGAAAACAACATATTTATTAGTGCCTACCGGGTGTAAGTTCTGCGTTACGAAGTTAAGTCTTAAGCAGTTAGAATATCTTTGCACAATACAAACGCATACCTGAATTCTTTCCCTTGTCCTTAATGTGAATGCATTAAAGAAAAGCATGGAGATGTCGGAGCCCTAGGCATTGCAGAAGTAAAGAACTAAGTAAACATCAAGGGAATTTTTCATCTTTCCAGCACAGTGGGATGTTGTGAGATGGGTGTGGCTGGGTGGCTTTTTCGATTTGGTTCAGCCCTAGTTGGAGTGGGATCCATGAAGAAAGGGCAGAGAGCATTTGTGGCATGTAGTTTAGGGGAAAAGGGGAATCTATAGACACTTAATGCTGTTACCATTAAAGATAGTTTTTAATGTTTCTTTTATTTGTGGTTAATGGCTTGTGCTTAATTCCTTTCTCTGTGTTCCTATATGTAGAAGGATATAAACTGGAAGGAACCAGTAATAAAGTCAAGGAGTGGTTGGATTATTAGAAATGTTGCCATTTGTGCCTTGTCTTGCTTACTGTCTCTCAGTTTGGGGAGGGAGACAGGTATTTAACCATGTAAATTATAATATAGTACACAGAAGTATTTATATGTACAGAAGAGGGGGATTAGACTTGTATTGGCAGGGAAGGTTGGGGGAGTAAGAGAGGATGTGTCTGGGAAGGCTTCCCCAGTGATGGAACATCTAATAGCTTTTGAAAATTAGGATTAGGTAGTGTTAGAACCTAAGACTTAGATGTTTGTTTTTTCTTTCATAAATGGTGAGATGCTGGGACTTGCTGGGTTTTAGCAATTCAGTTTGTTCCTCTCAAAGTTGATACGAGATCTGATCAATATTTAAGCAAATAAACTGGTATAAAAACGCTCACTTTATTTTTTTACATAGCAACTCAGGGAATCCATTGCCGAACACAAACCCCATATTGATAAGCTGCTAAAGATAGGTCCACAGCTAAAGGAGTTAAACCCCGAGGAGGGGGAAATGGTGGAGGAAAAATACCAGAAAGCAGAAAACCTGTATGCCCAGATAAAAGAGGAGGTGCGCCAGCGGGCACTGGCCCTCGACGAGGCTGTTTCCCAGTCGGCTCAGGTATGTGTGTGTCTTAACTCATGATCCCTTCAAAACTGCCCTGGAGTCTAAACAGGTCTCGGTGTCAGGTGTGCCCCTGTGGTCTCGAATGTCTAGACCAGCGTGCTGATGATACATCATCAGTAGACCAGGAACCTTTGCCTGTCTACATTTTCGTTCCAAGGAACATTGGTATACTGACGCTGTAGTGGGGGTAAAACTCATCTCGGCTGGTATATATTTTCTGTTGACAGTTTCCTTGAAAACTTTATATCGTGATGAGTCTTTAGCAGGGATGATTTTGGATAAACTCATCTTGAAGCAACAAATGTGTCAAGACAAGTCCGATTCCTATTTGGCTTGTTACATTTGAAATTTAGGGAACGGCACATTAGTTTTCCTACTCAAGAGGCCACCAGCAGTGGACTTTAAAGCATGTAACTACATACTTTTCAACTAATATATTACTGTTAGTGGTATTTTTGTCATGTCTGGGTATTTTATTCCTATGTTTAGTCTCAATATTCTTGGTTAATATTTGTACTTACTCAAGTTTTTCCCCCCACCTTCCGTCCCATCTCTCACTCACATTGTGGAATGTGTTACTTTGTGTTGTTGCTGCCTGCTCCTGTCTTCCCCACATCGTCACATTTCATTGTTGTGTTGACCGCGCCCACCATTACAGATTGCAGAGGTAAGGTGCCCACCCCCACTGGGATTAGGGGGTTCTTATGAAGCTTGAGAATTGAGAGGATTTACCTATAGGGGAATTTCCTTAACTGTAGTGGAATAAGTTTTGTTAGTGTGGTTTATTATGCCAGTCTCACTAGGGGTGAAACCTAGAAGTGAGGGAGTGGTGGGGAGTGATTTTGTTGAGGAAGTCCCACTGTGTCTTCCCTGTAAGACACTTAGAGTTGACAAGCCTTATTCTAATGAATCCAGAGTTGGTTCTGGAGAGCTTTTTAAGGGGGCGAGCTTATCTGCATGGCTCCCTTTTCCCCTTTCTCTGCTTCAGATTGTAAATGAAAATTTTATGATTATAGTCATGTTATTCAAATACCAGAAAAGTGGGAAGGTAAATTGTTCTTTTAGAATAAAGATAGATTTGACCTTCCTTGATTACCTTCCATCATGCTGACATTTTCCCTTCTCACTATTACATATAGTGGGTTATTAAATTGCATGCCATGTTACTTTTAATCTCCAAATCATGTGGCATATTGAGTTCCCCATTCATGTACACAGTTGGTGGAGGGCCTCTAACTTGTTGGTCTAATCTGTTGCATGCAACTGTCATCTGAGATGTTGACACACTGACTCTCACCAGTTTCATGGTCTTGTCCCTTTCTTGTCACACTAGTTGGAATAGGGGGAGTATTGTGACAGCACTAAATGAGTTGATTTCTGGCATATCTTTTGTTTGTTTGTTTTGAAAATAAACATTTACTTTCTTTTTTTGATGGGCCAGCACTGGTATGCTATACCCAAAACAGTTTCTTAGGCCAGCCTAACACTTGACAGCCATCGGGCTAGGCTGAATGCAAGTTATCCTAAATAGTAGTAGATTTATACCCTGGCCTTATTCCCTAACATTTCCCCCAGAAGTATGATGGAAGTATTACTGTGATGGCTAATGGTCCAACATTTGTTTAGTTCCATGATAAAATTGAGCCCATGTTGGAGACTCTGGAGAATCTCTCCTCTCGCCTACGTATGCCACCACTGATCCCTGCTGAAGTAGACAAGATCAGAGAGTGCATCAGCGACAATAAGAGCGCCACTGTGGAGCTGGAAAAGCTGCAGCCTTCCTTTGAGGCCCTGAAGCGCCGTGGAGAAGAGCTCATTGGGCGATCTCAGGGAGCTGACAAGGATCTGGCTGCAAAAGGTGCTTGATGAATCTAAATTTTTTTTTTTTTAGTAGCCTCCACGCCCAGCGTGGGGCTTGAACTCAAGACCCTGAGATTAAGACCTAAGCTGAGGTCAAGAGTCAGATGCTTAACCTAGTGAGCCACCCAGGTGCCCCTAATCTAATTAATTTTTAAAGAAAATCAGTAGAATAAATTCTAGGCTGTGGTTACTGTAGCATCCTACCAGATACATTTCATTGAATGTGAAGGCAGTCCCCAAGTAGTGAGTATTCCACAAAGTCATTTGGAAGTCATTTAGAATTCAGAGCACATCTCCCCCATTGAAACAAGATTACAATTGGTAGTTAGATTCCCAGGCCAGGAAACAAATGCTCCTTTAACCCCTAATATGAGTAAGCTGCAGTATCCATAGTAGGTGGAACATAACTACCTTTTATAACACTTGATATGGGAAACAAAGCAAGTTTCAACACACAACAGTGGAAACAGAGTTCTCATCTCAGCCCCTTTATAAGTTAGGTCTTTTGTTTTTGTTTTTTTAAAGATTTTATTTATTTATTTCAGAGATAGATAGCGTGTGAGGAGAGGGAGAGAGAATCCCAAGCGAACTCCCCACTGAACACAGAGTCAGGTGCAGGGCTTGAGATCATGACCTGAGCCGAAATCAAGAGATGCTCAACCGACTGAGCCATCCAGGTTCCCCTTGGTCTTTTGTATCTTAGCAGCACCTTTATATTAGATGATAACTCATTTCTACATTACCTCTGTGATCTCTTTCTGTGGGAGACCAACATAAGTGGAAAATACGAATGTCAAAATAATAAATAAAGCAAAGGTAGAAAACTGTCCTTTGCTTTAAATTTTTAGAGCTTTTTAAAGGGTAAGAACTAGGTGAAATTTCTGATGAAGTAGATCCAAGTACTTAGAAAGTCTCATTCATATCTGTTCTTTATTCCCTCAGAAATCCAGGACAAGTTGGATCAAATGGTATTCTTTTGGGAGGACATCAAAGCTCGAGCTGAAGAGCGAGAAATTAAGTTCCTTGATGTCCTTGAACTTGCAGAGAAGTTCTGGTATGATATGGCAGCTCTCCTGACCACTATCCGAGATACCCAGGACATTGTCCATGATTTGGAAAGCCCAGGCATTGACCCGTCTATAATCAAACAGCAGGTGGAAGCTGCTGAGGTGAGACAGAAACAAAACCTCATCTCTTATGTGTTTGTCCTCTAGAAAATCATTTTATCTAAGCGTTAACTGCTTACCTGGTCCTACTGCCTTAAAAGGTGGTAGTGGTGGTGGTGGTGGTGGTTGTTATTTATTTAAAAGACTTTTTCCCACTTGAAAAAATATGTGCTCGTTATAGTAGAGATTTCTTTCTTTTTTAAATATACACGTTGTACCACTTGTATAGACTCATACAACCTCCATTATTGTGATATAGGACAGTTCCATCACTCAAAGGTAATTCTCCCATCAATTTTAAACTTCATTCACATTAGTAGAATGTGCTTTCTGATTTTAGTCCTCTCTAGTGTACATTATTTCTCAAGTAAATTTCTTTTTTTTTCCCCCAAGTAAATTTCTTTAATGTAGAAAAATAGCAGATAGAAAGAAAATAAATTCTGGATTCATCATCCAGAGATAACAATTGTTACTTTGACATACCTTTTTCTAGCCTTTTGGAGAGCCTGGTTTTTACTAAATGCATTTTTCACCTCATTTTGTCTCTTTAGTGTAAGCCATTTCCTGTCTTGATATTTTGTCTTGCTTTTATTTCAGCCATTCTCCCCCCTCCCTGTCATTGCCAGTGCATGAACCAGTTTTTAGGATCTGGCACAGAACTGACTTTCTCCAAGATTATATAGCCTAGCGTTTCTATGATGTTAGTCTCTTAGCTCTTAAATTGGTGCCTTGTACAGGATTATTTTATCCTTGTTGATATACTTCCCTGTGATAGTTTTTTGTTTTTTTTTTTTTAGATTTTATTAATTTATTTGAGTGAGTGGGAGGGAGAGAGAATCTGAAGCAGACTCTTCGCTGAGTACAGAGCCCAACAAAGGGCTCAATCCCACAACCCCTGTGATAGATTTCTGGCTGTAGATTATAATCTCTTGGAGGCTGGAAGGATGAACCTTTGGTAAACTATTAGCGCTCACTAGACCTTTCCTAGACTATTTTATACATACTGTGATATATATAAATATATTTCAAACATCTATATTGTGTGTGTGCGAGAGAGCTAAAGAGAAATGAACCGAGTGTGAAGTTTCACTGTTTGGGTAGGTGAAATATTAAGGACATTGAAAGGCTTTCGTGAAATTGACAGTTCTGTTCAACATCTGCTATTGATAAGGGTATAAATTACATTTGCAAAGTTTGGGAAGTTCTGTTCTGCTTTCTGTTTTGGCTTATGTTCTGTTCATTTACATGTAGACTATTAAGGAAGAGACAGATGGTCTGCATGAAGAATTGGAGTTTATTCGAATCCTTGGAGCAGATTTGATTTTTGCCTGTGGAGAAACGGAGAAGCCCGAAGTGAAGAAGAGCATTGATGAGGTCTGGGAAAAATGGATATGGAATTTAGATGAAACATTAGTGGACTCACACTGAAGACTGGTATTAATTAAAGAATCTGTTTTTCCCCTAGCTGAATAATGCCTGGGAGAGCTTAAACAAAACCTGGAAGGAGAGGCTAGAAAAGCTTGAGGATGCCATGCAGGCTGCTGTGCAGTATCAGGACACTCTTCAGGTGAGAGGCCACAGCAGAAAGAAGGTTCAGTGTTCTTTTTGTCATATTTCAAAGCCAGCATCAGAGTAGATCACCTTTGCAGGACTTGGAGCATTCTCAAACCTAAGACAGTGCTGTTTCGGTATTTCTAGCCTAAGTTTCCCGTTCCTAATGAGAAAAGTACTGATCTCCAAATTTCTACTCTTCTTGCCATGTTTTTCATCATCATCTTTATCCTCAGGGTAGCCATGCAGTGAAGCTGGTCATACTGTGTAAGTCCTTGCTTGCCAGAGGTTCCAAATCCAGGTTGCCTTGAAGCACAGCTTGGCACAGTACTTTCACCACATCCTGAGCTTGCTAGGTGGCCATGACAAATGCTAACTTTTATTCACAGTTTTTCCAGAGTGTAGTTTATTTTGGACATTATCCTAATAATACTGGCTCCGTTCTTAAATCTCCATATTACTGGAGTAAAGATCATTATCCCTTTACCTCTGCCCCCACCCCACCCCACCTAAAAACACAAACAGCACAGGGTACTTTGATTTTTGTCTGCTTATGTCAGCAGAGATGATGTTAATTCTCTCCCAACAGCTGGTGCTTTTTTTAGCTTTTGACTTTTTGTATTTTTATTTTAGGCTATGTTTGACTGGCTAGATAACACTGTGATTAAGCTCTGCACCATGCCCCCTGTCGGCACTGACCTCAACACTGTTAAAGATCAGTTAAATGAAATGAAGGTTTGTGACTGGGAATGGCTTTTGAAGAAGAGTTGTGTTTTCATTTTTAAAGACTTGGTTTGATGTTAACATGAAGTATGTCTTTGGTAGGAGTTCAAAGTGGAAGTTTACCAACAGCAAATTGAGATGGAAAAGCTCAATCACCAGGGTGAACTGATGTTAAAGAAAGCTACAGATGAGACGGACAGAGACATTATCCGAGAACCGTTGACGGAACTCAAACACCTCTGGGAGAACCTGGGTGAAAAAATTGCCCACAGACAGGTGAGGCAGGTGGTAGAGTCCATCAGTGGACAACTAGCTACTGTTTTCTAAGTTCCTGACAAGTGTTTGCTTTTTATCTTTTTCTGAGTAGCACAAACTAGAAGGTGCTCTCCTGGCCCTTGGCCAGTTCCAACATGCCTTAGAGGAACTAATGAGCTGGCTGACTCACACTGAGGAGTTGTTAGACGCTCAGAGACCAATAAGCGGAGACCCAAAAGTCATTGAAGTTGAGCTCGCAAAGCATCATGTAAGTGCTCTTAGTTTTCAACTCTTAGCCTATTGGTTTGAGACCAAATATTTTCACCAGAAGCCTCCTGATATTGTGTGCACCGTAGAGAACCAGGCTTGATGATACCTGTGGAAATAAATGATGATGTTCAACATTTTTTTAGGTTCTAAAAAATGATGTTTTGGCGCATCAAGCCACAGTAGAAACAGTCAACAAAGCTGGCAATGAGCTTCTTGAATCTAGTGCTGGAGATGATGCCAGCAGCCTAAGGAGCCGTTTGGAAACCATGAACCAGTGCTGGGAGTCGGTGTTACAAAAAACAGAGGAGAGAGAGCAGCAGCTTCAGTTGACACTGCAGCAGGTACGTGTGTTGTCCCGGCCAGGTGGCTGGGGCTGTGCGCGTCGCCGCGTCCGGAGGAGCACCTATCTGAGCCAGTCAAGGGAGAGCACTGTGGAATAGAATCCCCTCCACCTGCTCCACTCCATGTCTTAAGAGGAAGGTCAGTTCCATGCTGGAACTTGTCTGGAAAGAATACCTTTGATTGAGTGGTTGTTTTTGGATTTGTCTGTAGCCTAGTCTCTTCAGTTACTATTCAAAGTTAGTAGATCTTGGCTACACCAAAGCTTGCTCACAGATTCGGCTATTTCTTGCATCGAGTCAGGGTCCGCGCCCCCGCCACCATCCATCTGTCAGTCAATTCATCAAGTTATATCAGACATCAATGATAGGTTACAGTGAAGTCCAAAGGATTCTGCTAGATTCTAGAAATAACTATATTGGCTCCATGCTAATCCAGCAACAGACCCACCCTGAGAGCAGCCCAGAATTCCTCCCTCAGGATAGGCTCCTCATATGGTCATTTAGGAAGTTTACTCTTGAAGCTGAGAATTGACTGCTGACCTTGCTGATGTGTCTTTTCTCAAAGGCCCAGGGTTTCCACAGTGAAATTGAAGATTTCCTCTTGGAACTGACTAGAATGGAGACCCAACTTTCTGCATCTAAGCCCACAGGAGGACTTCCTGAAACTGCTAGGGAACAGCTTGATACACATATGGTAATAGACGTTTCTTGAAGTTGAACATAATGCCCTATTCAGCAGCTCCTTACTGTTCACAGACCTGTATGTATCTGGGAGTCTACAAAGTATGCATTTTTATCGACAATATAGTACAACCTAAGGATTGTTGCTTTTATGTGGGCGTTAATAGCCCCTACCACGGGCAGCAGTGGTGACAGGGAAGCTGGACTGGAAATACATTGGTGAGCTGGTAAATTTTGAGTTGGTCAGTCTGTTGGCATAAGAATATTGATGTAAAGGTGAGAGCATCAAGAAGACAAATACATAACACAGATGTGTCTCTACTTAGGAAAAGAGTGTTTGGGGGACTTAGGGAAATCAATAGATACAATATTTTAAGAAAGGGGCTAAGAAAAAAAGGCAACAATTTCTAGGCAAATATTTCAGGAAACGGAGAAATAAATTATTGGGGTCTATTTTTGTGATCTCTGATCCTTAAAAAGATCGTCTTTACTTGATAACAAAATTATTCTAATTTTAATGAAGAATGGTAGGATTCATTGCTCAGCAATTGAACTGAATTCAAAAGAAAGGGTTTTAATCAAGAATGAGACCTTCCTGGACTTTTCCAACTGTGCTCATAAATCTGTGTGTGGGTGTCTCTCAGGGAATTGTCATTGCCAATCTCTTTCATGCCCTTTTATTTTTGCAGGAACTCTATTCCCAGCTCAAAGCCAAGGAAGAGACTTACAATCAACTGCTTGACAAGGGCAGGCTCATGCTTCTAAGCCGTGACGACTCTGGGTCTGGCTCAAAGACAGAACAGAGTGTAGCTCTCTTGGAACAGAAGTGGCATGTGGTCAGCAGTAAGATGGAAGAAAGAAAGGTATCACCACAAAATACAGTGTGTGATTACTGGGCTTGAGTAGTTTGCTTGGCGATTGCATGTAATTACCATCTAGTTTCTTTAGAGATTTTTCAAAGACCAGTACATGGTACCAGAAGTTGCACAACTGATATCCTCAGGATCACTTTTGTGCTAGTCAAGCTCTCTTATCTTCTGTTAAATTTCTATTTTGTATCTGTGTCAAGTTGCATTGACGGCACTAGTTTCTGCTGATATTTGCTTTTATTATTCATTCCTTTTCTGCCTTTACCAGTTAAGACGTTATTGGCTGTTACTGCTCAGTGATGAACTTATAGCCCATATTAATCAATGAATTGAGTTCCTACTGAAAAACCAGGTTAAGTTGGAGTCGCTGGCTTGGGATTGGAAGGGTGGGAACAGAGTGTGCAGGAAGTTGGGCTAACATTCTCCACAAGGAATTTGGACTCTAGTATAAATGCAGTATGCAGAGAATTTTACTAAAAATCAGGGAAAAGTAGATTATGTGACCTCTTCCCATTCTTCTTCAAAAATCAAATTCTCTTCAAAAGAAAAGTGATCAGGGATCAAGGCCTCAAAACATTGGTTTTTATGAATACCGAGTTTCAGACGATCACTCAGCGCAGAGTTTCTATACTGGGCAGATCAAATGTAAAATACGTGTTCAAATCTGTTGGCCACATCCATTCAATAGTTACTAAGCACATATGTACCAGGCACTGTGCTGCTAGGTGTATAGTGGAAGCAAAGGCGTGGACTCTATCATTGTGAAATTTAATGGGCAGAAGGACATAAAACAACGATTCACACATCTAAATGAACATTTTGAGAGAAGCGTTAATTTCCTAGAGTTCTTTTAGTGTGGGGTCTGGTAATTCTCTTATACGAAGAATGACCAGAGGAGCTGAATGTAAGGCTTTGTTCTAATTCTGCAGAAAGCAGAACTAAGACTAATTAAACCGAGGCAGATTCTGGCTCATAATCAAGAAGTTTCTAGAAGGTTTTCCCATCAGTGGAGCAGGTTGCCTCAAGAAATAGTTACCCATGACTGGTGCAACTGGTCCGACAAGGGCCAGGTATCAAGGATAGTTATTTCTGATTTTGCAGGACATTACATTTCAGTATCACTAAAATCATTTATTAAATGTGTGTGGTGCTATATTAAAGAAGATACAGATAAAATGATGTGGAAAGATTTCCTGTCATCTAGGAACTTGCAGTATATTAATTTCCAAGCATTCCTATGATAAATTTGAGGGATATAGTTTCTTTTTCCTCTTGATTGGTTTAGATTGGGCCCTTATGTTTTTGTAACATTCATTATAGTGTTTCCCTAGGTTACAAAAGTCATTATTCCACTATGCCTGTCTGGTAGATGGACCAGAGACAGAGGCCATCCCCTAGGTGTGTGGGTAGAGCTTATCTCTGAGACTAGAGCTTATAGACTCTGGAATTGGGGTATATTCTTGGGCAGTGGCACGTGCCCCGAATGAGCCATTGTTTTTGCCATTCTGATTTAGATCAAAGTTTCTAAAAATTTATATCTAGTATTGTCAGATTTTTGCTTAGAATATTACGGCTTTTATTACCTTTTCTTCTGTAGCTTAAAAATTAAAAATGAGCTTCAGGGGCGCCTGGCTTGCTTTGTCAGTGGAGCGTGCGACTCTTTTTTTTTTTTTTTTTTTTTTTTTTAAAGATCTTATTTATTGGGCGCCTGGGTGGCTCAGTTGTTTAGGCAACTGCCTTCAGCTTGGGTCGTGGTCCCGGGGTCCTGGGATCGAGTCTCACGTCGGGCTTCCCTTGCTCTGCGGGGAGCCTGCTTCTCCCTCTTTCTCTGCCTGCCACTCTCCCTGCTTGTGCTCTCTCTGTCAAATAAATAAAACCTTAAAAAAAAAAAAAAGTCTTATTTATTTAAGAGAGAAAGCATGTGCACAAGCGGGGAGGAACTGGACCCTGAAGCTGTCACCACTGAAGGATCTGTTCACTGGGTACATTTACTGAATAGTTTCATCCCTGTTTTTTAATGTCCCAGGAAGTGGGGAATGGAAGAAAAAGCAACATAACTGCAAATTGTGCTCTTTCCTTTTCATACATGGTTGTTTTGGTTTCAGACACTAACATTAAATTGCCCCCTTTTTTGTAAACAAGGCATGTTTGGAGGTTGATTAAATGAGGCTTCCTTTTTAGAGGGCATTTCATTTGGTGTACAATTCATGCCTTTGTCCTTGAAGCTACAATTCCTGAATTTGGCACTTTTTCTTTTTGTGTGTGTGTTTTAATTAAAATTCAGTCAAAGCTGGAAGAGGCCCTCAACCTGGCAACAGAATTCCAGAATTCCCTGCAAGAGTTTATCAACTGGCTCACTCTAGCAGAGCAGAATCTCAACATCGCCTCTCCTCCCAGCCTGATTTTAAACACTGTCCTTTCCCAGATAGAGGAGCACAAGGTAACTATGACGTTATGATATTCCCCTCCTTTTGAGAGGACTAGTTGGAAGAGAAGCTCCTCTCTCTTATCTTCAGTTTAAAAAGAGCAATATTTTCCCCTCAGGTGTTCGCTAATGAGGTCAATGCTCATCGAGACCAGATCATTGAGCTGGATCAAACTGGGAATCAGTTAAAGTTCCTTAGCCAAAAACAGGACGTTGTTCTGATCAAGAATTTGCTGGTTAGTGTCCAGTCTCGATGGGAGAAGGTTGTCCAGCGGTCTATTGAAAGAGGGCGATCACTGGATGATGCCAGGAAGCGGGCAAAACAAGTGAGTTATGAAAGAAAGATACCAATTTATTGAACAACCTTGGGCTACATGTGTGGAGTCTCTGGAATGATTTTCATAAAAGTATAGTTTGCATGGTCATTCCTTTTATAAGTTATTTTTTATATAATTGTAGTTCCATGAAGCTTGGAAAAAGCTGATCGACTGGCTAGAAGATGCAGAGAGTCACCTGGACTCGGAGCTGGAGATATCCAATGACCCAGACAAAATTAAACTCCAGCTCTCTAAGCATAAGGTAAAGCAGTTCGTGGTTCTTAGGTCCTGAGCTTGGTAGTCACTGAAGATTGCTAAAAATGGAGGTCAGAGCTAGTTAAAAGAAAATCAGTTAATGTTGGAAAGTCAAGGTGATGAAACCGGCATTCCATTTTATGTCTAGACTGTGTCTAACCATAAGAGTTATGGTCATTTAAATAACAGCTCAAACAAAGTGATTGCGGGAGTAACCAGTTAAAACTATAGGCTTTTAGAAATTGTCATGCTCGGGCGCCTGGGTGGCTCAGTTGGTTAAGCGACTGCCTTCAGCTCAGGTCATGATCCCAGGTCCCGGGATCGAGTCCCGCATCGGGCTCCCTGCTCTGCAGGGAGCCTGCTTCTCCCTCTCCCACTCCCCCTGCTTGTGTTCCCTCTCTCGCTGTGTCTCTCTCTGTCAAATAAATAAATAAAATCTTAAAAAAAAAAAAAAAAAAGAAATTGTCATGCTGTATATGGTATAAACAAAAATTGATAAATTTCTTAAGGATAAGCTATTGTTAGTTCAAGAGGTAAGGACATTCATATTCTGATTACCAACCCGAATACTGAAAATTTTTCTTTATTCCAAATCAAGACGTCATCTGACTTTTAGCATTGTTTTTTTCTTTCCTTTTTGGAAACAGGAATTTCAGAAAACTCTTGGCGGCAAACAGCCTGTGTATGATACCACAATTCGAACCGGCAGAGCCTTGAAAGAAAAGACTTTGCTTCCTGATGACACTCAGAAACTTGACAATTTACTGGGAGAAGTCAGAGACAAATGGGATACTGTTTGTGGCAAGTCTGTGGAGAGGTGAGTATGATTATTTGCTTCATGGGTGTGTGTATTATCCCAAAACTAACAAAGACTGTTACCGGATTCCATAAAATGGCCATAAAGCTAATGCATCAATAATAGGTTTTATAGCATCTTGATATTTCTAGTTCATTCAATGAGAGTTATAAAATAAGTTGAGTAAAATATTAAAATTCTCTAAAGAGGGCACGTTCTGCATGGAGCACTGGGTGTTATACGCACACAATGAATCATGGAACACTACATCAAATACTAATGATGTGTAATGTATGGTGATTAATGTAACAATAATAAAAAAATGTTAAAATTCTCATTTTTTTTTTTTAAAGATTTTATTTATTTATTTGAGACAGAGAGAATGAGAGACAGAGAGCATGAGAGGGAGGAGGGTCAGAGGGAGAAGCAGACTCCCTGCCGAGCAGGGAGCCCGATGCGGGACTCGATCCCGGGACTCCAGGATCATGACCTGAGCCGAAGGCAGTCACTTAACCAACTGAGCCACCCAGGCGCCCGAAAATTCTCATTTTAAGCTTGAATCTTACTGTAGTAGAGAGAGAGGCCTATAAACTCAAGCCAACAGCAACAGAAGATTAGTAACTCCAAATATTTGTCAGTGACCAGTTTGTGATACTAACAGCTTCTCAGTGAGCTCGCTCACTGTGTCAGACAGCGAGCAAAATCTCTGCGCATATCACCTCATTTAACCATCATAATGCCTGACCTTTACTGGGTGATTACTACTGAGCACGTGCCAAACAGAGGCTACTAATCATGTAATCCTCCTAACAACCACTGAGGGGGGGTACTGTTATTCCCATTTTACAGATGAGAAAAATGATCATAAAGAGGTTTCTTAACTCCCGCCAAAGGTCACTCAGCTACTAAGCAGCAGAGCTGGGATTTGAAGCTGTTGGATTTGGTTCCATAAGTTGTACTTTTATCCACTTGTACCCACTGTGCTATGCTAAGTAATACGGTATCTTTGTATTATTTGTACTTCCATTTTTTAGATGAGGTGACTGAGGTTCAAACAGGTGATGAGACAGCCCAGGGTCACACAACTGGTGTAGAGCTGGTAGTTGAACTCCTGACTACAGACCATGACCAAAACCATCATCCTCTACCTAAGTGGTATAAAATGATTAACACAGACCTTAGGTGATTAGGGTGTATCCATGTGTATAACCGTTGGATTCTTTAGGTGCCAGGAGGGCATCTGTACCCACCTCCTACACTACACTTACTCCATTCTAGAGAGTAGTTTGATTAAAAATGTCTAGGCATATCTCTTAGTCACTTTTTACTCTATTTCAAACCAGCCCAGCACGGAGGGCCCCCTCTCTCTAGAGTTCAAGCAGTATTCCATTCAGCAGTCAGGACTAAGCCAGCCAAAGAAAAGGGATCTCTAAAAACAGTGAGGTTTGTGTGCTTTTCTCAGGCAGCACAAGTTGGAGGAGGCCCTGCTGTTTTCCGGCCAATTCATGGATGCTTTGCAGGCCTTGGTCGACTGGCTGTACAAGGTGGAGCCGCAGCTGGCCGAGGACCAGCCCGTGCACGGGGACCTCGACCTCGTCATGAACCTCATGGACGCCCACAAGGTGAGGGGCGGGAGGGGTGCCGCAGGGAGGCAGAGCCATTGGGTCCTCGGCCTCTGCAGGCCTCCTGCGCATGCTGCCATCCAGCCGAGAAGGGAAGTCTACACGAGCCTGTGTCTCTGTTCATCGGAGAGACCTTGCCTCACTCTGTGTGTATTGCTGGGATTCTGCATCAGTCACAGTGAATTTACCCAGATTGCTTTGATTCAGATTTGGCAATGTGTAAATACCATCTTGGGGTTTGCCCCCCCTTCCTGTTTGTATCTTTCAGTTGAGTCACACAATGAATTTAAACTGAGAACCCCTCAAGATCTCCATTTCCACTGACTCCTAAAATGAAAATGAGTTCTTTTTTTAGCTGCTTTTGACCCAAGCAAGCCCAACACCATGCACAGCAATGTTTATGTGTAACCTACACCTGTCATGTTAACCTCCATAATGTCCTCTTGTTTTAGCACAAAGCATTCAGCTTTACTTGAAATTACATCAAACTCTTACTGTGCACGTGGCAAATGTGTTCTTACTTAACTCCCACAATTCTGGAAATTTTGCTATAACATCATTCCTATGTTACAAGTTAGGAAACTGGGACTCCAGCTAAGCAGCTTATCCAGGGCCACGCCGCTCATCTTTAGAGCCACCTCTTCTGGGTGGTTTTCTTACACATTGTCCTGTCTCGCTCTGCGTAAAAGATGCACAACTGGAACCTACTGAGGAGAATGGAACTAAGCGATTCCTTTCCTCTGTGGTTTTGCTTCTTGGGTTCAAAACATTTCTCAGCAAACTGATTCCTCTGTTTTTCTTTTCTAGGTTTTCCAGAAGGAACTGGGAAAGCGAACAGGAACTGTTCAGGTACTGAAGCGGTCAGGCCGAGAGCTGATTGAGAACAGTCGTGATGACACCACATGGGTGAAAGGACAGCTCCAGGAACTGAGCACTCGCTGGGACACTGTGTGCAAACTCTCTGTCTCCAAACAAAGCCGACTTGAGCAGGCCTTAAAACAGGTCAGAGACTTTAGTGGGGACAACCCAAGGGGGAGGATCTGAGCAGATTCATTCTCATTTCTTTATCAGAATCAGTTCCAGCCAGTCTCAAAATGAACATAAAGTGAAACATTGATATTCTGAACGTTCTACAAGATTTTAACATTCATTTGTATTAGAGGAAAAAAAGGAGTTCAGTTGCTTTTCCAAGATCTGCAAATGAAAGATGACCTTTGTGGGGGGCCTTGATAGGGCCATCAGCGCCTACGATGCACTAATGAGTTCAGGGCCAGCCCTTTTCCTGGCGTACCCCAGTGTTCAGGACCTTGGCTGCAGAGAGGTTCAGTCTGTTGTGCTTGGTTATTTCAGGCGGAAGAGTTTCGAGACACAGTCCACATGCTGTTGGAGTGGCTTTCTGAAGCAGAGCAGACGCTTCGCTTTCGGGGAGCACTTCCGGATGACACAGAGGCCTTACAGGCTCTCATTGACACCCATAAGGTAATCCAGCCCCAGCGTGCAGTGACCCATGCCACCCACAAGGGTGAGGGCTGCCCGCCACTCAAGGAAGGCAGCTTTTGCTTGGGAATTGTGGACCTCATGTGCAAAGCACTGGAATCGGAATGGGCCCAGCTTATTGGTTTATAGCAGGAATGAGAGGCAAATCACTAGTGGGTTTTGTGACACCTTGAAGATCATTCATTTGTTTTTACAAAAGTGTAATGCATGTTGGTTGTAAACAAGTGAAACAGCATGGTATCATATGAAGAAAACTGTGGACTATTCCACCTTCTCTAGACTTCTCATGTGCACAGGGCTTGGTTTGGCTTTCCTTATGTTAATCAGCTTCGGGCCCTGAGCCTCTTACCAAGCTTCAGAATACAATGCGGTATCTGGGGCCACAATCTGTCCTAATAAGATGGGAAATATTTCCTTTTTTAATTTTTGTATTACCCACTAGGAGATTTTAATCTTGGTTTTGGCATTTGGTATTCTGTTGCTGGTATTTTTAAAATATTATAGTGTTTTATAGCTGTTATTTGTCCAAGACAGTACTGTTTGTTTATACACACAGAAGCGAATTAAAACAGGATTTTTTTAAAAAAAGAGAAACTCAGAATAGGACGAGGGTCACGCCCAGCCTGGGAAAGGGGGCGCCCGTCTGTGTCCCTCCTCGTCTTTGTTACCTGTAGCAGAGGCAGTCATTCTTGTGTAAACCCTTCACCTCCTCACATCTGTTAGAACTGGAAAGAAAGTACCAGAGACACAGGGATGCAGGCTTGTAGGGGCCTGTGTGAACACACACGGAGGGAAAAACTACACTGAAATCTTTCCCCCTCTCACAGTGTAAGCTAACAGTGCTGCTAGAGTCGATTTCTTTAGTTTTGGTTTTCAAATCTTTTTTGTTTAGGAGTTCATGAAGAAAGTGGAAGAAAAGCGAGCGGATGTTAGCACAGCAGTAGCAATGGGAGAGGCCATCCTGGCTGTCTGCCACCCCGATTGCATCACTACCATCAAGCACTGGATCACCATCATCCGGGCTCGCTTTGAGGAGGTGAGTTCCTGGTTTTAGAGGAAGACGACATGTGCCCCATATAGTGGGTTTATAGGAAAAAAACGCTACTGAGTTTTCTCCACCCACCTCCCAGATAAGGAATTTTTCACTCACTCTGGGTGTCTCAATAAGAGTTAAGTTAGCATTTTAGTAATGACTGTTTTCTCGGTAATGAGCAGCAATTTGGAATAATAGTGCTGGTGTAGTGATGTGTTCACTGATAAATTCCAGTGGACTCGGTTTTGTATTTTTCCCTCCTTCCTGAGAAATCCTGTGTATAATAGGACATGTGTACTAGATTTGTTTCCATGAGTGCTGATTGCTTATTCCAGCTCTGTCCCTGGAGTAAGGGTGAGGCCTCTTGAGTGTTTGAGTGGTCTTCCTCCTGAAGGTCATTGTTAGGATCAGATGACAAAATGGACTTTGGAAACAAAGGATGTGCTCGACTGAGAGAGGCGATGGTTTCTCTCTCCCCAGGTCCTGACCTGGGCAAAGCAGCACCAGCAGCGTCTTGAAACAGCCTTGTCAGAACTGGTGGCTAATGCTGAGCTTTTGGAAGAACTTCTGGCGTGGATCCAGTGGGCCGAGACCACCCTCATTCAGCGGGACCAGGAGCCGATCCCTCAGAACATTGACCGAGTGAAAGCCCTTATTGCTGAGCATCAGGTATCGTAGCCAGGTCTGGCGGCCGCAGGTGTTCCCTGCATGGCTCATGGAGCCCTGTCTATTTGGTTTTAAGTGGCTGCTTATCATATTCGCACAGACTTAGCAGCTTCAGACAACACATGCTTATTATCTCGCAGTTTCCATGGGGCAGGTGTCTGGACACAAGTCCTCTGGGTCCTCCTCTCAGGGTCTTACTGGGCCGAATCAAGGTGTCAGCCAGCTCTACAGCTCTCGCCCAGGCTCACTCCAGTTGCTGGCAGAATCGGACTCCTTGTGATTGTGGGACCCGGGTCTCCATTTTCTTGCTGGCTGTCAGCCAGGAGTCACTGTTGGCTCCCAGAGGCTGCCCTCAGGTCTCAACTGCCCAGCGCGCTCACAGTGAGGCAGTGTAGGTCTTCAGCACCAGCAGGAGAGGCTCTCCAACCTGCTCAGATGGATCTTATATGGTAAAGTGTAATCAAGGAAGCGATTCTCCCATTCTTTCCACAGGTGTGACCCTCCCTCAAGGGGAGGGACTGATACAGGGCATGTACCCCAGGAGTGGGAATCCTATGGGCCATCTCGGAAGTCTGCCAAGGTTTTACACCTGGGTGCAGAAAGATCTCTTGCCTGAACCCAGAGATGGGCAAGAACAGCACATCAAACTAAACTGAATGAAGGAAAGCTCAGTTGAGCTATCTTCATAATATATCCTTGGGAGGCAAAGATGGTTTTTGACCATGAATGTTTATTCTGAATGCAAGCGTGGCTCTTGTTTAGTTATATTGTGGACATACAGTCTTTTTAGCGTATGTAAATAATTAGCCTCACCTTTGAGAACCCCCTGTACTTCCTATCAAGGTGCCTACATTGACACCTTCTCTCCTGACTGAGAGATTATCTTCTTACTCAAGGCCACCCTCTCCCTTCTGTGATCCCCTCTTTTCCTTGTGTCTTTAAGCTCTCCCATTCTATTTGCTCTTTCCTCCAAACCTTCTAGACATGTTCTCTCAACCCTGTGTTCCCTTGGAGTTACCCTCATTGTTCCCTCCCTCCTTTTTCAAACAAGCTTCTGGTCCCCTGGCTTTTCTCCTTGTTTCCCACTCACTCCCCAGGCCCTTGGGTCTGGCTCCCATCCCCATCAGACCACTAATACTATCCCAGTCACGTCCCACTGGCCAAATCCAACTGGTGCTTCCAGTCTTTGTCTTATTTGACATGTGACAGAGTTGCCTCTTCCTTCTGAAAACCTCTTTTGACTTCTGTCCTTCCATCTTGTTTTTCTCCCATCTCTCTTGACTATTCCTTCTCAGTCTTCTCAGCTGATTCCTTTTCCTTTCTCTACTTGTTAGTGTTGTGTTTGCTTAAGTTCCATTCTTGAACCTCTTCTCACACTGCTGAGGTCTTATCTAGTCCAGCAGCTTCAGCCACCGCCTATAATCCAAACCTTTCACATCTGTTCCTTCATCTCCGGTACCATTATCTCCAGAAGTCTAGATGTATAAGCCAGAGGCAGCACCCCGCCCTCCCTTCCAAGCCTGCCTCCTCATCCACCCACCTTCTGTGATGTGTCTGGGATGCCTGCCTTTCCTACACCCCCCACATCTGGCCAGCCACCGGGCTCTAGCTGTCCTACTTCCAGAATACCCCTTGGTTCTGTCTTTCCTGCCCTGGCTCAGGCCCTCACCATGTTTTGCCTCAGTTACTGCAGTGGTGTCCTAACTCATCCCCCACCATGACCTGTCTTCTATACTGAAGTAGGAACCATAGCTGTAAGGCTCTCATCAGGTCTCTTCTCTGAATCAAAAATCACTCAGTTGCCCTCCATTGCTCTCCAAATAAAATCCCAGTCCCTTAGCCAAACATAAGGCCTTAATGGATCTTTCTCCTGCCTACCTCTCCAGCACTCCCTCCTGCCGTTCTTCTGATTGCATCTTGGGTTCAGCCAGTGATCTGAAGGGCCCTGGCTCACTACACTGTCAGGCTCCCTGGATCTCTCTGCACTGTGCCTTCTGCTGGGACTGCCTTCCACCCAGTCTTTGGCCAGTTCTTCATCCCTCACTACTACATTCAAGCCCATCTCTAGGCAGCTCTCCTTGGCGCCTCGGCCTGTGGGGTGCTCATCCTCGGTCTGTTTTTGCCATCCTGGGTGGCATTCATTGCACTGACTTCCTGATTTTCCTCACTCAGCTGTGAGCTCCTTGGAATCAGAAGCCATGTCTGATCCCTTTAGGTTTCCAGCATCTGATGAAGTGCCTTGCTCAGCCGTGTTTCCTGAAAGGAATGAGATAGTGTACAAAGGCATCTGTTCCATCATGAGCTTGGGCTTTGTGAGTAAGAAGGTGCTGGATTCTATCTTAGTCCAAGAAAACGCTGAACTCTGATCCCTGTTGTTTGTGTTTGACAGACGTTTATGGAGGAGATGACTCGCAAACAGCCTGACGTGGACCGGGTCACGAAGACCTACAAAAGGAAAAACATAGAGCCTGCTCACACGCCTTTCATCGAGAAATCCCGCAGTGGCAGCAGTATGTTTCTAGCCTCCTGTGTTAGGGTGTTTCATTCTGGCTGTTTGAAGATGAGCACTTTCCAAATCCCTGTCAAAAAACTTCTTTTTGGGACTCCTGGCTGGCTCAGTCAGTAGAGCATGCAACTCTTGATCTCAGGGTGGTAAATTCAAGCCCCATATTGGCTGTGGAGCCTACTTTAAAACAAAACAAAACAAAAATATTTTTTTGAAACTCGCTTTTCTTACACCACCACATAGTAACTATATTCCATTTTCTTGGACTGGCATAGAATTTTGAAGTGGTCAAGCAGATTGTTCTTGCAGGGGCCGTTCCATTGTTGTGGCCATCAGCGCTAACTGTTTACGTTGGTTTGCACTGACTTAGTTACCAGGTAAATCAGCTCCTATAGAGCCATTGCTTTTTTTTTTTTTTTTTTAAGATTTTATTTATTTATTTGAGAGAGAGAGAATGAGAGAGAGCACATGAGAGTGGGGAGGGTCAGAGGGAGAAGCAGACTCCCTGCTGAGCAGGGAGCCCGATGTGGGACTCGATCCTAGGACTCCAGGATCATGACCTGAGCCGAAGGCAGTCGCCCAACCAACTGAGCCACCCAGGCGCCCAGGCCATTGCTTTTTTGGTTGAGCTGACATTTCCTCAGTTCGCAAAGGACAGAATAAATGGAAGATATGAGACAAATACCTGTTGGCTGGGAGGAGGAGCAGTAATTTTGAAATGAGTATGCTTAATACCGAAATATTGCCAGGTCCCAGGCTGCTTCTCACATTTACTGACTGGATACCATTTGAAAGGTGTCCTGAGTTAACACATCTGGCACTTTCTCCTTGTGAACTGACAAAACCAGCTTTTCTAATCTCGTGGTTGTTTTTCTTTTTAGGGAAGTCCTTGAGTCAGCCCACACCTCCTCCCATGCCAGTCCTCTCGCAGTCCGAAGCAAAAAACCCACGGGTCAACCAGCTGTCCGCCCGCTGGCAGCAGGTGTGGCTCCTAGCGCTGGAGCGGCAGCGGAAGCTCAACGACGCCTTGGATCGACTGGAGGAGGTGAGGCCCTGCCAAGCAGCCTTCCCTGGAGGGAGGCGACTTCTTACCTTCTGAGGCCCTCTTATGACCAGCTTCTGTAGAAGTGGAAACAGACCAGTGTGAGCCAGGGCTCTGTCCTGCAGGCCCCCGGGCGGAAAGCCACACGGGGGTCACAACAGGGTGGGGGCCATAGCACCTCACTGGGGAAAGCAGGCAGGCAGCCAGTCAGTCCATCTGGGGTCCGGCCTGCGACCCGACCCTCCTCAGCACCCGGCTGTGGTCAAGAATCAGGAGCATGACTTCACAGAGTTACCTCCGAGTGCATAGCTCATCACAGTCACGACCATTATTGGGCCCTCTGTGTAAAGATAGAAGCTACGCGATTATGAAATAAGGGTAACTTGTGTGACCTTGTTATTCCACTAGTCTCCACTAATTACGAAAAGCAAATCTATTTTGAAGTGTCATTAACCAACCTAAAAAATGTAGTGCTACACTTCCTAGTTTCTAAAACAAACCTCTAATACCTTTTATATTTTTTTTTATTTGTGCGTATCAAAGCAGCTATGCCCGGAAGTGAGTGTTCTGTGTCTTTTGTTGTTATTTCTGTAGGTCAGTTGAGTTTTAAGCATATTTGGGTTTTGGCTTTTTCTTTTTTTCTCTATTCCTTCCAACTTTGGAGTTTGAAAGGCCAGGGGGAAAACTGCTGCGCTGCCTCAGCCATTCTGAGTCTGTCTCATTGACATAGTCAAGCAGCTCAACATCGCCTTGCCCGCCGCACAGGCCTGCTGTTGTCTGCCAAAGCCAAATATTTCACATGGAAGTCAGACGGGCAGTTTGCCCCCTCTGGTGCCATTCCAAAGAAACATGCTTGCGTGCAGGGTTGGATTCTTAATGCTTCCAGCCAGAACTCAATTGATCTCATCTCAGAAAATGATGGGAAACATGAGCCTTCTGACATGGGCCTCCGTGTGATCATAGTTCTTATCAAAATCACGTAAGTGAGGAGTGCGAAGGACTTCTCTTCTGGGATAGAATCCATTCCCTTACATCTAAGAAGGTGATCCTTTGAAAAAGTGCAAAGGGAAAGCAAGGCTGGCTCCACCCATTCTTGTTCTCCGTGCTTCATATTTTCCATGGTGGTCGTTCAGTTACTGTTTCTCGCACTGCGTCATTATACCACAGCTCATGTACATGGCTTTCAGTGAAGGACCCAGATTGTGCCTTCACCAAAGAGGCAACACATGGAAGTCATTGTTGATGCCCCTCCAGAAGGCCTGCATGGCTTTACTGAATGTCTGAAAGTCCGGGTATGCTCTGGGCAGGTTTGAGGATCAAAATAGTAAGTCTTGTTGACACCTACGATTTCTGTCTAGTTGAAGGAATTTGCCAACTTTGACTTTGATGTCTGGAGGAAAAAGTATATGCGTTGGATGAATCACAAAAAATCTCGGGTGATGGATTTCTTCCGGCGAATTGACAAGGACCAGGATGGGAAGATAACACGGCAGGAGTTTATTGATGGCATTCTAGCATCCAGTGAGTTCACTCATAGTTTCAAACATGGGTCACACCTGGATTCCTTGCACTTGGTGGAAGCAGGTGATATTCCGGCTAAATAGTCTTTTTGAAGTTAAAGCTATAGTCTTAAGTAATGTAACTGCTTATTACTAAAATTGGTCTATCATTTTGATGGAAAGAAGAATCTCATTTTGCTTGGAATTAAAACAAAACAAAACAGGTCTTGTTTGACACATTGTGGCAAGTAAAACCCGTTTTAGGTATAGGTTAAGGAGCCAGCTTTGTGAATGATAAGGTTCTAAGTAAAATGTTTGAGAAAATACGTTTTTCGTAATACCAGTTTCTGACATCTGTATAACAGCTTACAAAATAGATCATCTCATTTTTAGCAGGAAAAATAATTGAGGCATAAAGTAGTTAAGTGGGCGCCTGGGTGGCTCAGTTGGTTAAGCGACTGCCTTCGGCTCAGGTCATGATCCTGGAGTCCGGGGATCGAGTCCCACATTGGGCTCCCTGCTCAGCAGGGAGTCTGCTTCTCCCTCTGACCCTCCTCCCTCTCATGCTCTCTGTTTCTAGTTCTCTCTCTCGCAAATAAATAAAATCTTTAAAAAAAAAAAAAGTAGTTAAGTGACTTGCCAGGATCACAAAGCATCTCACAGCTGTGCTACTTTACCCGGCTGACCAGGGCAGGCCTGTCTGCAGAGGGGATATTTGAGGAAAGAGTTAGAGGCAAAGGGAACAGCAGATACAAAGCACTGAGGTGGGCACGAACTTGGCATGTTCTAGGGATAGAAAGATTAACATGGGTGGGGTGTCATGATCTAGGGGAGTGGTAAGAGATGAAGTTGGAAGGAGCAGCAGCAGCCAGTTCATGCATGGCCTGGTAGGCCCTGGGAAAGGGAGCAGATCTGACCTCTTACTCTAGAGGCAGTGGGACAGTGGGAGACCACCAGAGGTTTTCACCTAAGAGATCTGATTTACATTTTAATAAATCACCCTGGCTACTGTAAATATTCACACTTCCTTTGGGAAGCAATTTGTTGAGAACCTAAGGCAGTTACCTAAACATAGAAGAAACTTCATCCTGTTCCAAATTGTCACTATCCTGAAATCATCGAAGTATCTAACAGTAGTTAAGAGTAGATAACTAAATTCTTATGTTGGTTGGGATGGTAGGTCTATGGGTAGTTGTAATATTATGTCTTTTGGTATATCTGAAATACTGTTTAGTTTTTTTAATCGCATGGGGGATGAGGGAGTCTATAAGCAAAAACACCAAAAAACTTAACAGTGAGTAGTCTTTGGGTACTGTATCTCTAGGTGACCTTTCTAAAAAAAATTTTCTTTATAACGTTAATATCTTCTAAATGAACGTGTATTGCTTTTCAGGAAAAAAGCAAAACATAAATATTTCTTCTTTCAAGCAGTATTTACATGCCCTCCAGCAACCCAAGTAAGCCCTCTGAGTTAATGTTCCAAATATGATTACTTTTCTCCAGAGTTCCCTACCACCAAGTTGGAGATGACTGCCGTCGCTGACATTTTTGACCGAGATGGAGATGGCTACATTGATTACTATGAATTCGTGGCTGCTCTCCATCCCAACAAGGACGCTTATCGCCCAACAACTGACGCAGATAAAATTGAAGATGAGGTACCGGAAATTACTGTTATTTTGAGCACACTTTTGACCACAGTGGTTGGGCGCAATGGCCGTGTCAGCCCCGTGACTTATAAGATCATTATCTGGAGTTCTGTTTGGGGATCCCCATTTGGAGGATGATGCCCCAGAGGATCTCTGGCTATTGAGCTCTCTCTTTCAGTCTAGATGATTTCTCACTCAAAAGAGTCACATCTCTGTCATTCCTCCAAAGTTCACAAACTTACACACACATCCTGGTTCATAGGTACCATGTTGCTTAGAACAGACTGCTCTCTCAGTCCTGGGCATCCCACATCAGGATCCAGGGGGACTGGTCTTCAAAGGAAGCATTTAAGGAGTAAAATGTGAAGTAATGTTTAAGATGGTGTGTATACCCACCAAGCTTTCTGCCTAGTTAAGGACTTTTTCACATTGGAAATCGCACCCATTACCTTGAAAATAGCAAATTCATTAGTAACACACGGAAATCCTAGGATCTATTGATCCTGAAAAGGGAGAGATTAGTGGGGCAGGTCGTGGGTATGGCCCAGAATACACCAGGACTGACTTCTGGGACTCAGAGGCTCCTCAGTGGAAATTCAGGTCAGTTCTAATTCACTTTATTTGATATGATTTTGATGCATATTAGCACATTTCTCTGAAGGAACTTGGAAGCAAATGTGTAACATGTATTAATTTGGAGTAAAGGATAAATGCATGTATCAAAAGCCTAAAATACCTCAAAGAGACATAATGAATAGTGTTCTGCTTGCATGTAAAAATATTTGTTTCTCTGAAGAGGAAGTCTTGTTTTAACCTTCACGCTTTTCTTTTTTTGTTGTTTACAACCAATAGGTCACAAGACAAGTGGCTCAGTGCAAATGTGCAAAAAGGTTTCAGGTGGAGCAGATTGGAGAGAATAAATATCGGGTAAGGAAGAGAAAACCAATCCTTTGTGGTGGTGGTTCCTCCCATGTGGCCCCTAGAGGTGAAAGCAGCCTGACACACAACAGACCACATGATCCCACCTTCCCACTGCCCATGCTGGGAGGACCAGAGCCAGGGGGACTAAAGATGCGGTCTCTCTCTGGCCCTCATGTCTGTAGATTCCAAATGTCAGGTGTCCTGTTGGGCTAAGCTTAGTGCCCTACATAATTCCACCTGAAAAATAGTGCTGTATTTAGCTAACAGTAGCTTGTACTTGAGTTCCAGTGTAGGAGACATTTCAAAGTCCTCTTTTTGGCTGACTGAAGTCTTTAGGGAGACGGTGCCAGCTGTGCTGGTTATCTGAAGACTAACCCATCACCCCGAAGTGCTGGTCATTGTGAGCCTGAGTGGCTCCCAGGCTCAGAGAGGTCTGGAGGAACTCTGTCAGGGTCCCAAGGGATACTCTGTCTGCTCTGAGCTGGGTTACAAATAGAGCCTAGATGCACTAAGGGGACACCAGGCTCAGTAGTCTTCCCTGGAAAGCTGTGCCGTGGACATAATTTGACCATGAATTATGCTGTGTTTTAGATGCTTTTAGGACCAGGGTTAGGGGATAGAAGGGATCTGAAACAGCACTTCTAAAATACATTTAGCAGCTTAGCCAGATTCTCTAAAGTCCTAAAGAAAACCTAGGATTGGTAAAGAGGGTTCAGATTTTGCAGTTATTTGCATGAGTTAGAAACAGGAAAATCTAGGTTCCATTAGTACATCAAAATGTCTTTAAAGTATACCAAAATCGCCCTGGGCTGCTCTTAACTGGGGAGTGTTGGGTGACTCTGCTTTGGATCCAGCCCAGGGCATTTAGTAAATAAAACCATAAGCAATCTTGTGCTTGTTTTTGTTGCTTTTTATTTTCTTGTTTTTTGTTTTTTAATTGTGAGAGAAATGCATTAACAAGAGCAATTAGTAGAGTGGAAAAGTTAGGTCTTACTATAATTTGTAAAACCATGCCCCCGTGGCAGGAGCTCTCGGAGAATATGCTTGAAGACTGGTAACGTGATTGCATGATTTTCATTCCTTAGTGTTAATTTGACAAAATGTTCTCTTTTTTTCCTTCCATTTCCTCCATCCTTTACTCTTTTGTCTGTAGTTCTTCCTCGGCAATCAGGTACAGTGTGCCTTGCAACATCCTCCTCGGTGGAAATGGTCTGTGTAGCCCATGCTGCCTGTTCTTTGCTGTGGGGAGAGGACATGATCTGAAGCATGCCTGGGTCACATCTGGTTGTATTACCAAGTGGAGAAACTGCTAACAAAGCTAATATTATAAAGCTGTCTTAGCAGCAGCAGCGAGATACGTTTTGTTTTTTTTTTAAGGAGATGAAATTTTCCATCCAAAATTAGATTGGCTAAAGACCGTATTATGCTGGGCTGGTTCAGGGGAGTTTGAAGCTACAGTATCAATCCATCCCACTTCCTTTTAGAATAGGAAATCAGAATAGCAGACAGCACAGTTCTGTCTTTTGACAGATAACACAAATTTCATAGCGTACATGAAATCAAAAAGTCTTCGGGTACTTAAGTACTCAGTCTGTTCAGATACCTTATTTACTTATATTTATAGTATTTATTTATAGTATTCTGTAATTATAAGTTGCCTGAGAACCGCAGTGTAACAGTCACGATTTGGTCATAGCCTGAAATTTGCTGATTATGTCCAGCTAGCCAGAATCTAAGGGATCAAATTAGACTTGCAAGAAAAGATTGAATGCTTTTGACTCCACTTGGTAATTCTAACCTTATAGATCTTTTTGAGGGCTCTGGGGTCCTGTGTCTTCAAATGGAAGGAAGTTGCATGGGTAAAGTCTGTCTTGTGATGTGAAATCAGAAACACTAACAGTTGATTTGAGGCCCTCAATCAGTGTTAAGTCCCAGGCACTGCCATAATCATTCACTACAGTAACATTCTGCGCCAGTGGGAAGAACAGAGGATAGAAACGAAAGACCAGGACAAAGAGGGTTTAAAATATTGCAGCACAGTGCCGAGGCATGCCTCAAAGCTGTGCCTGTTTCCTAATACCTGCATGTGGGGCCCAGGCGTCCTCTGAAGTGGCACTGATGTCCTGTCCGATGCTCCGCTGACTGGCAGAGGGTCGGACGAGTTAGTTCCAATGTTGGAACAGAGTCACGGGGCTCGTTTTGTGCCCGAGGCACCTGAGACCTGAAGGCACCCATGCTGACAGTCACACAGCTGGTGTCAGAGCCGCTGTGGGAACCCGGGTCACCGTGAGGGATTTTCCAGTTAAGGAAACTGAAATTACCCTGAAACATTCTCACTGACAGCCCAGTTCTGCCAGGTTCGCACGGGTCCCCAGTTTTAGGGCTGCGGTAGCCCCTTCTGCTCTCACTCTGGCCTCGACACCCCCAGCCGCTTCAGCTGCTGGCTTGGATCAAGCCTCCTTTTCCCTACAGCTCAGCAGAAACAAGTTAGAATCTCCAGAGGGGGCTTTAGTAAGAAGTTAAGGGGAAAAAAGGAATGAGTTAAGTGGAGTAATTCTAAGAGCTGACAGACACACAAACTACAGGACACAGTGACATTAGGGTAAAGTACTTCTTGGAGTCCCTTCCTGATTCACTGTGGAGGACATAGAGGCCCTGATTTCCTCCCTCTCTTCACCGATCCACAGAGAACCCCGAGTGACTTGAGTGACTCGGGCCGTCCCTGCTCTTGGGCGTGGCAGAATTCTCAACCTCTCCCACAGGGCCTTCCTATTTTCTCTATTGGGCCAGCTTCTGAGGGAGGCACCCTCAGGGGCCAAAGGGGCAGCTTCCTTCCCGGGACAGGACGTTTATCCCCTCACATCTCTGGGCACCCACTTCAGTGCTTGTCATACTACACCATGCTGTTGCTGTGGTCACTCTGTATAAAGTCCTAAGAGCTGCGGGAGATGAGAGATGTTAAGACTCTTTTCATTTTCAAAGTGAAGGGCTGGGGAGGGGGTGGTGTTTTTTCCGGTCACCTTGCTGCCTCTATACACAGCACACTTGACCCAGTACGGAGGAATACAGAGAATTACCACAAATACATGAGTTTTGAGGGAGGTGGTTATGTGTCCCTGTCAAACATCTTTTCTGGCATTTTCAGTTTTTGTGCCTTGTTTCAAAGTTACGGTTCTCCTTTGTAAGCTGAGAAATCGTAATTAACTAATCAGTCCCTTCGCTCCACCCCCTACCCCAACAGTCTCCTTGAATTAAATAGTTTTAGGAATGCTGTTTCTCCAACAGATGTTTGATTTTTGTTTTGGGGTCTCCGCAGTGATTCCCTTTTGTTGCCTCTTACCTTATTTTAGGAAGAGGGTAATTTATGCAGTGGGAAACTACAGATGTTAACAGAGCTGAGAAGCAGGGATGTTAAAGAAAAAAGAAAGAATAAATATCAGAAAGTCATGCTTGTTTTAATATCCCAAATGTTCTTGAATACTATTTATAATCAGCATGGTAGATTACAATTTTAATTTTTTCTAAGTTTTAGTATAAATGCCATAGTCATTTGCTCAGCTGGAGAAACTTTCTGCTTGGTGACATCACAATTAGAGAACACCGAGGGCTTATTTCTGAAAACCTTGTGTGGAAAATCAAATTTCCTTCTAAGCTTGTAATAATATTGATGCTTGCAAGGGTTTCCTTAAGGCTTGACATAGTATTTGCTGTTCTCCATTTACCTTTTGAGCACACTGTATTCAGAAGTTGGCATCCACTTTATATCTACCTTTTGTGAAAGCAAACTGACATAACAATTTTACTTCTGGGTTTTAATTTGGGCAGAATGTTTAAAAGAATTGAGGTGAGCTAACATTTGTCTGTCCTCTGCCCTCCCCCTTTTGGTGCAGGGGGAGGGGGTGTGACCACCAAAAGTTAACTTTGTCCCAATAGAAAGAATATCGACACCAGTTTTACCTTGATAGCTCAGCTTTTCGATACTCTAAATTCTTTTTGTGAAAAATGCCAAATAGTTAAAATTCTCCCCAAACTGTCAAATTATCATTTGTCTCGTCTGAATACAGTCTGCTCTGGGAAGAAGACCTCGGCCTGCTCTAAGGCACACTCACTCATCACTCTCCCCTTGGTCCTGCAGTTCGGGGACTCCCAGCAGCTGCGGCTGGTCCGCATCCTGCGCAGCACCGTGATGGTCCGAGTTGGTGGCGGATGGATGGCCCTGGATGAATTTTTAGTGAAAAATGACCCCTGCCGAGGTAAGGAACCTTCTGAGCATGAATTACACATAAGGTATGCCCTCTTCACTGATCTTTCCTGCTTACACAAAGTGTCAGTAGTGGGTCTGTTTGGTTTTTATTTTGTTAAGCCGCCCAGATATCGCTCTACCAGCACAGATTAGAACTTGGGGGTGCCCGAGTAGACCAGGAAGAGAAAGCAAGAGAGGTTGATGCCATCAGGGGAGACAGGTTTCGAGGGACACAGTCACAAGAATTAGGAATTTATTGGTGTCTTCAGATGTTTCAGTTTGAAAGGTGTTCAGTTAGCACTAGCCTAGAAAGGAGCCTAATGAAGCCTTTGAGGTTCCTGGTTAGTCCAGGGAGGGTGTTGGGCCCCTCCAGTTCAGGGAAGGACTGGGGCATCTCCCTCGGCCGGGAGAGGGGATAAAGAACACCTAGCAGTGAGCCCAGACACTTACAAGAGAGTTGATCACCGAAGCAAGATCAAGGGTTATGAAACCCGAAGGGCGGGCATGCCAGGCCCACGGCAGAAGAAGAGGGGACTGGAGTATGAATGCTGGCGCCTGGAGCTGCAGGTGTGAGGGCTGCCTCAAGGCCAGGTGAGCGAGTTCCGGTGCCGAAATCCTCCTCAACTGCATCCTTTCCTTTTTCCTGTTAGCCGAGCTACATGTGGGTACACAGGAGGCCCCCCCACTGTCTGCCAGTTTGTCTTTCTTGACCGGTTTCTGCCTTTCCTGCTGTCTCTGTTTCTTTGTGTTTCTTTATTTTATTTTTTTTTTTATTCTAGTTCACCATCCTGGGAGTAAAATAAAGCGCTCTGATTCCAGCTCTTCGATTTCCAGTCAGTCTCCCATAGGTTGGCTTTTAAGCTTTGTCCCCCTTACCTACACCCCAGCCCGTTGAGAATGGCTTTGCTTCAACTGTAGCACCTCTTGGCTCTGTGGTATCTGCTGCCTTCACGAATGCTTTGAAATAGCCAAGCTGTAGCTTTTCTAACTATTAGAAGTTGACAGGGCATAGAACACTTCTGTTGAAACAGTACCCGTGGAATTTGTTAGAGTTTCTATGTATTTAACCAATACTTACATAGTTTTTTAGGTGCCACATGCTGTTACAAGCAATTTAGAAATAATAACACATTTACACTTCTGTGAGGTATAGATTCTGTTATTGCCGCCATTTTACAGAATAGGAAATTAAAGTACAGAAAAGTTAAACAGCTTACCTAAGGACAGACAACTAATAAATGGCAGAGACAGGATTCCAATCCAAGACTAGTGTGGCTCTCAAGTCTGTGCTCCTGATCAAGGTGCCCTGTGTCTCAGAGGCTGACATACCCACCACCACCCCTTTTTATGTGTGGATTGCTGGTTCAGCCTGCGTAATTTACTTGGTAAGGCATATTTATAAACCTGGCAAACATGTTTACAGTACAGTTACATAACTTCTTTGGATGTGATTTATAGTCTTATTTTGAAGTGTTTAGAGCTAAAGGGTGCAGTTCTCACATGAATTCAGATATGCCATAGCTTCTGTTATTTTAAATGTCATTCTGCATTTACTCCAGTAAACAAAAGTAATTTTCATTAGTGTGTGTGTGTGTGTGTGTGTGTGTGTAAAAAATACAGTGAATTTTGAAAGCATCTGTTCGGATAAAAACTTCAAAGGGTTTAATCAGTTTTAGAAGTTACTATATTGCAAACTAATTCCCTTGAAATAAAAGATGAGGAACAGGAGCCATATATATGATTTTAACCATAACTCAGTAAAACAACATTATTCTTTTGCAAATCTGTTAGTAAGGTTTCATTTTCTCTGTCCTGTATGACTGGACTAAGCAGACAAACAGAAGAGATGCTGCATGTGACATTTGGAATCCGGATTCCTTTTTGCTGCCTGCTGTACTTGCTCCGTTGACAGTAACTTTGTGCTGATGGCCAAGGGCTACCCTGCTTGCTTTGTCCTTATGTTACTAGCTAAACACTGGAGTTCCCCCCCCAGGAAGTTTGGGAGGGCCGTCTAGTACCTATTCTTTATGGAACATAAGTAGCCTTTTCAGCATCCCTGGGAGCAAACAAGGTAAGGCTTTCCTCTGTGCCTCTCCAGGAGTGCCCTCCTAGCACCCAGGAATCCTCTCGATTCCCCTGATGGCAGAGTCCGGAACTGCCCAGCAGTCTTAGATGTCATAAGTCTACTAGTGGCAGGATGAGTACTTCTAATAAAATACAAAGTTGCCCGAGGCGGTGAACACTTAAGGGCTGGGGTGGATGTACGAAGTGACTGGGGAGAGCGTGGACATCACAAAAAGAAGGGTTCCCTGAAGCTATCTAGGATTCTGTGAGGATTCATGTGGCTTCTAGAAGCACTGCTTAGGGGAGATTCTGTATTCGTTTGTGTTGCATTTCCTTGGCTGTCTGGACCACAGAGAATGTTAGACCGAAGCTAGAACACAGTTGATGACGGTATTGTACCAACGTGTGTGATCATTTGTTGCCTCCTTCCACACAGCTGTTTCAGAAGGCAAGAGATAGATCAGACTGCACAGTGCTCTAGCCAAATGTGTTAAGTGAAAATACTCAACTAGGTGGTAGGTTCATGACGCTGCCAAAAATTGGAGGTTTCAGTTTCTGAATTCATCCATGGCAAAGGAGATCATGATGGTTTGGATGGTGATGAAAACAATGCCTAAGGAATAGGTCCACCTTTATCTAAGGTGTGTTTTTGAGCATTAGATGATTTAGTTCCCCCAAATAAGTGAAGATCTAGAAAACTTCATTTATGAAGATTTGAAAGACAATTTGACTGAGAACTGATTGTTTTTCTTTTTTTTTATTGTGGTAAAATACACATAACATAAAATTTACCATCTTAACCATTTTGAAGTGTTCTCTTCAGTGGTTGTGCTACCATCACACATCCATGGAGCTCTTTTTGTCTTATAAAACTGAAACTCTGTACCCATTAAATACAGCTTAGAACTCAGTTGTAACTAACCAACATCACGTGGGCAGCCTGAGTTCCTTAGAAAATGGTGGCCTCTTTGGTGTTGAAAAACTGAAATGGTTGCCTTCAGGGCCTGGCCTCCAAGACGTGATCTTCAAAAAATCATGGTCAGGTGCTTTTGGAAGACACTGGGTTAAAGCTAAGAAAATTTCTTTACTGTAGGACTTCCCAGAGCTTAACAAAATGTTGATTGCATTCGAGATCTCCCAAGGCGGGGCGGTGGGGGGGGCGGGTAGTAGTTACTGAACTCTTTTTGTAGGACCCCCCTCAAAAACCTTAGATTGGGAAACTCTGCTGTAAACAGTGGAAGACCAGGGAAGGATTTTGAGTCATTCAGAATTACCAGGTTTTTATTTAGAAATTCCATTTTGGGGGATGAGATGAGAAATGAGACCAGTTGGAAGCCTGTTACAGCCATCCGGGGTGGAGGAGATGCTCCATGAATCACATAAGGGTAAGGGGGTGCGGGGGGGTGTGGGAATGCTCTGGGTATTTGAGAAGCTTTAGAAGATACAATCAGTAGAACAAACTGCCATCAGGAGGAAGGGACCTATGTTGACTCCCCAGTCTCTGGCTGTGATCATGTCTATTCAGTCGTTGGATATAAGGTCTGACATCCAGGCAGGGGTCTGAGCAGGGGATACAGTTGGAGTCAGGCATGACCATATGATGGTAATGAAGTCAGATGGGTGAACTCGTCACCACCAGGTTCAAAATCTAAGAGGGAGAACAGGACTGTGAACAGAACCAGGGGAACATCAGTGTCTAAGGATGGGGGGAAGGAGGAGAAGAAGGAGAGCAGGTGTCCTGGAGCCAAGGGAAGAGATTTTTTCAAGAAGAGAGCAGTTAGTAATCCGCCTGCATGCAAATTACAACAGCAGAGAGGTGTCAGATTATCAGAAGAGTTTTACCTGTACACATAAATGTGTGCACACACATTCTTAATAATAGAGCATTAGCCAGGGTGAAGTAAATTCAATATACTCATACATTATTTTGGAGAGTGTACATTGGTGTAAAATTTGGGGGATCAACTGACAAATATCAGAAATCTCATGTGCATCCATTCTCCTCAGAAAATCCACTTGTAGAAATTTATCTTAAGGAAATCATCACTGATATGCACAAAAACATTTTACAAGTAGTTTGTCACCACTTGTGATATTGTATGCAGTGTTTTAAAAATTGTAAGGAAATTAAAAATACAACACAGAGTTAAATAAATTGACGTCTAGGGGCGCCTGGGTGGCTCAGATGGTTAAGCGTCTGCCTTCGGCTCAGGTCGTGATCTCAGGGTCCTGGTATCGAGTCCCACATCGGGTTCCCTGCTTGGTGGGGAGCCTGCTTCTCCCTCTCCCTCTGCTGTTCCCCCTGCTTGTGCTCTCTCGCTCTCTCTGTCAAATAAATAAAATCTTTAAAAAAAAAAATTGATGTCTATATGATGAAATAACACTTTGCAGATAGTTGAAATTATGCAAGATCTGTCAGGCATGGAGGAATGTTCCTGATGTTCTTGTATTTAAGAATATATATACACAGTTGTGCACAGGAATAAAGACACACGAACATTTTAATAGTGATGGCCCTTAGGTTGTCAGATTAAGGAATTTTCAGTCTCTTTGTGCTTTTCCATGTATTTCAACTTTTGTACAGTTTAAAGTTATCAGTAATAATTTGCCAGGGTGATTGGGGTGGCGTGGTGGGGATGGGAGCCTGGGGCGGGTGGAGAGCCACTAGTGTAGGTGAGGGTATGAGGAGCCGGGGGGTGGGAAGAGAGCTCAGGTGGGAGACGTCGGTTCTAGTCCCAGCCCTACCACGGCTCTCCTTGACTTCAGCCTCTCTGAGTGCTTCAGGTCCTTTGTCTGTGACAGGGATGCTGACCAGTCACTGGTGACAGTCTAGTGCCCTACTGCATGTGTCACACTCTGCAAACGGTGCAGTGCATATGGAGAGCGTGATGTTGTTATATCGTGACATGTTAAATGCCATGGCCCTCATCTGAGATGCCATTTCAGAGTCTTCCTCTTGTATCACTGTGTTGTTCTTGTCTGGGAGGGTTGGCACAGAGGTAAACTATTAAATGTTTACTAGGTTTAAACTGCATATCTGAAGTTCAGTATGGCTCAGGGTCACAAGCAGCTCTTTTGGGGTGAACCCTCAGCTGAGTCATGATTTTCATTCATCACTGTTAACTTAGTGCTTTTGATGTGTGCCCACCGTTAGGCTGGGCACATTAGCAAACACAAGATAAATAAGTGTAAGTCCTGAATCCATAGTTACTAGTGATGGAAAGTCTTACTGAAGTGCCTATGTTAGTGCGGAAGGAAGTTCTCTTGGAGAATCATTAGTGTAGACACAGACGAAAGCACTGAAAATGGATGAGTAGAGAACCCAGGACCAGGGAATGAGCTGTGAGGGGCACATTCTGTTGGGGCCTGAGGAGGAAGGAAACAGCTTAGCATTCAGACCACCCAGACATTGAGATCAGCCTAAGGAAACTGAGGCCTGGAGCAGGAAGACCTGGTTGGTCGCTGAGCCTAGACTGTCACTCAGGTTGTGATATTCACGTCAGCCCTTTTAACCGGACACTTGGATATGTTATGTCAGCATAGTATATCGAGAAGAATTTTATTTAGGAATTTGGAACTACCCAGCTTGGACACCCATGCAACTTTATTTAAAATCTGACTCTACCAAGATCACTTGGTTCCCTTTAGGACATGCAGGGTTGGGCAGAAGAGGGGGTGGGCATAGGTACCTCAGATCTGCTAGAGTCGTGGTTCTTGGCCGGAGTGAAAAAATCTTACTTAGAAAAGAACGACAAATGATTGATTCCGTTTTTCTGAGTTTCACCAGTGGTCGTGTTTGTTCAGATCTACCTAGTGTAGTCTAAAAAGTAAACAGTGCAGGATGGATGACAGTAACACCTTTTGGTGAGAAATAATTTAAGGACATATTCCAGAGGAATTATTTCTTTTAAATTAGTAGTGTCTTTCACATTTAACATTTATGTTGGCCATCCTTGGAATCTTCTGACCAAATCCAAATTTTAAGTTCTGGTCTTAGAGCTGCAGAAAGCCATTAGGACAACACCTATTGGCCTTCAGAGCAGTTTCCAGATTGTTTCCACCGTGACATTCCTCCCACTTGCCGTCGTCCCTTCAGCTTCTTGTTGCTTTCAGTTTTTGACTTAACATTTCTCACCAGCAAGTTTTGTGCATGGTCTTGATCTTTCTCTCTCTCCTCCCACATGTTTACTTCTTAATGATTTTATCCTGATCTTTTTACTGTCCTGAGTTCCTGGACCCCTTCCCTTAGGATTACTATCAACTGAATTCAAATAGAAGTGTCTGGACAATGTTGATTTCAATGATTTCTTTTCTCCACTATTTAGTTACCATGTATCCTGCAAAATCTGAGCAAAAAGTACACATGTACTATGAGAGAGAAAAGAGGGGTTTTGATTTTAATGTCAGAGGTTTGTGCACTGCTGCATCTGCTTTCTTTGACGAGTTACGTATGGTGTGCTTGCCCCAGGGGACAGCGGCAGGGCAAGATCATTACCACAGAATGGCATGGTATTTTATATATAAAGTTCAAACCAAGGGGCTTACTAGTTAACTGTCTGCTCTGGGTAAGAGTCACGACAGATTGACAGATGGTGAATTTATCTCTACTTCAAAAGAGTCCACAGAGGGTACTAAACCTGTAGCCTGTGTAACTGTGGTCATGGGGTCAAGCAGCTGTGTGACCATCAAAGATACATTTTGTAAGATTCAGTGACATTGTATGTGTGCGTTTATTCCTTTTTTTAGCACGAGGTAGAACTAACATCGAACTTAGAGAGAAATTCATCCTACCCGAGGGGGCATCCCAGGGAATGACGCCTTTCCGGTCACGGGGTCGAAGGTCCAAGCCGTCTTCCCGGGCTGCTTCGCCGACCCGCTCCAGCTCCAGCGCCAGTCAGAGCAACCACAGCTGCACGTCCGTGCCGTCTTCTCCCGCCACCCCCGCCAGTGGCCCCAAGGTAGGGATGCCCTGGCTCGCGGCCTCCTTCCTCGGTCCCGATTTGCAGGCGATTGTTGTTGAGTGTAGCCTCTGCACGCCTCCAGCCAGGAGAGGAGCGGGAGGACCTACAGACCAAGCTCTGCCTACACCAGCCTTTCCAGGCCCCAGTAGATAACAGGACCCCTAGGATTTTACTCTGAAGGACGTTTATTAAAATATGAACTCAGATCGTTAAGTCAGAAACACTTTTTGCCACATACTTTCCACCCAGAGTTGCTAATTTTGGAAATCCAGGCGTTAGATGCTAACGGAGAAGTCTGTCTGTTTTGATGGGTTGCTTGTGAAGAATGCCGTTGCCTCTCTGCCTGGTCCCTTTTATCCTGTTGAACTGATGCCCGTTTTGTTTTGTTTTCTGTTTCTTTAAGATTCAGGGTTTTCTATTTGTTTTTCATGTTCCCGGTTTGCTTCCTTACTGTTCCATTTTCAATTGTCCCCGTCCTTCCCTTTGGATTTCCATTTCGCAGACTCCACTTCAGTCCTCTCGCTGTTATGACAAACCCTGGTTGGTAAACAGTAAAGCTGGCCCCTCTGGCAGGGACAGCCATTATCCTGACCTCCAGCTGCCCAGCCCCGAGGTAGAGTATGGTTTTGCTGACTAAGGACACAGTCAAGACGAGGCCCTCGCTAATGCCCAGACCCTGATCGGCTACTCTTCCTGACACGAGTCCATGCTCTTTTCCATCTCTGTGGTGCTTGCTCTCACAGCTGATTTGTCTAGTCAGGTGTTTTTCAGGGGTTTCTAACTCGGACTCACCAAACTTGGAGATAAATAAGAGATGCCTAAAACCGGATCGTTGAACAGCTTGCTAACAGTCTTGAGAATGAGGTTTTTTCCCAGGGTGATAAACAGTCATCATTCCTGGTGATCTGTTTATGGATATTATTTATAAAACTCGGGCCTCTTGGAGTCTCCAAACATGAGCTACCCAGACGAGTTACGAACACTTGAAATTCAACTGTGGTGCATGTTCAGCCGTGTCCTGTCTTTGCTTAGAACAGAAGAGTGGCTGGCGTCCCCTGCCCTGAGCCACATCCCCCGGGTGGTTGGTATCACCAGACTGGTCTGAGGTGTGGGTGCTGCCTATGCCTACTTCAGCCAAGCCCACTATCAGTGGACACTGCTCTGAAGCTCAGTTTTGAACTTCTGAATCTCTTGGCCTCGTCACTTGGGTGTCCGAAGCCTTGATCTGATACACACACACTGGCAGTTAAGCATGTTTGAGTGCAGTCATTAAAATGCCCAAAGCATTTTTGGAAGAGCAGTGTTTCAGAAACCAATCACGGGCCAGTGGCTTGTCTGATAGCAGGAAGATTTGCATTCTAGCTCCCGCTGGGAAATACTGGATTCTTGGGCCTCAAGAGATAGCACTGCCTTCAGTCATGCAAAGCTTCAGCCCGAGAAAGCGGGAAATGTTAAGAAGCCGGTGCCTGTGAATGGGCTGCTGCTTTGGGATTCATCCGCTCCAAGCTAAACCTCTAGTTCAGAAATCTGTCCGGTTCAGAACATGACCTGGGGACCTCTTGCCACCAGAACCCCAACACTCAACATGCTTATCTTGCTTTTTTTCTTCCTTGATGGCTCCAGTTTCATGAAAGTCTCAAAAGTTCTAAAATTTTAAATGTTTTAATTATAAAGTACAAAATACTCACAGGATTCGAATAGACCAGCCTTTTTGTTTTGTCTTAAGGTTGTACCTTTTGTTTTGTTCATTTCGAGGTTTCACCTTTCCTTACCTGTGGGTATTGTACAGGCCGCGTCCTGGCGTGGACTCCCAGCCCAGGGGCTCCAGGGCTGCGGTCTTCCTGGCGGCCATGGCCGTGCGCACGAGCGATAGCTTCTGAAACTGGTGCTCTTCCTCCTGTGTGGGCCAGGAGGGTTTGTGCGTGAATGTTAATCACTTTCTGCCGCTTCTGCTTTTTCTTTCTAAATTAAAGAAATACAAGAAACACAATGAAACAGGTTGCTTTACTCTTTCCATTTATATGAACATCTTAAAGGTCCTGGAAAACAGTTTACACAATTGATTTCAAAGAAAAATTAGAACAGTGTGTTGTGGCATGAGTGGTATTTAAAATAGACTTAAAATGTTCCTTCTCCAAATTAAGTCTACTACTATCTTTTAAAAAAAAAGGCAAAAAAAAAAAAAAAAACACTCAAGTGGGAAATGTTGCTCCTCCCGGTAGCAGTAATAATGTATATCTATCCAGCAGCTCTTTTTCCACTAGGAAGTGCTTCTACACATGATTTATTCATTCAGCAAGTTTTTATTGAGCCCGTGCTCTGTGCCAGACACTGTTTAGGTGACCGTGAACAAAACAAACTCCCTGTTTTTGCGGAGCTTAGACTTGAATGCAGGCAAGGCTGCAAACAAGGGTAGGAGCGCCAAATCCTGAACAGGGGAGAAGAGCAAGATGGGTATCACTTTAGTAGTGCGGCAAGACCTCTCTGATCGGCCGTTCCAGCCACGACACCTGAAGGAAATGAGGGAGTGAGCCACGCAAATACGGGATGGCCCAGTGGATTGAACAAGAGGGAGTGTGGTTATCTGCATTTTTTTTCCAGTGAAGAAATAGATCTTGGCTTGACCAAAGTTTCTGCACGCACACATCTAGTGAGAGTGTTTGGCGTGATCTTTGCATCTCCATACTAAATATTTAGGGCTAGAACCCATCTTTCAAATTTTTAACCCCAGCACTTTGACATTTGGCATTATTTGGGTTTTTTTTTTTTTTTTTGGCCATTTTTTAGTGGAAATTTGTCAGTAACATAAAATTTGTCAGTAAATTTCAAGTAGAAGTTTAAAAAACATTGTGACATTTTAAATTGGAACATGAGACCTTTTGTGGGGTGGAATTATTAAAATATATGACCTAGGACACTTTCAAAATAAATCTTTGTTTTCCTGGACTTTTAATTTGCTTTCCAATCGATTAGATGTGAGGAGGCTTAAGTAGACCTTTTAAAATTGAATTTCAGAAATTCTACCTAGTAAATACGATCTTTTAAATCTTTTTTAAGGTTATTCCATCAACAGGCAGCAAGTTGAAACGACCAACACCAACTTTTCACTCTAGTCGAACATCCCTTGCTGGTGATACTAGCAATAGCTCTTCCCCAGCCTCCACAGGTGCCAAAACGAATCGGGCAGGTAAGTACCTGCCCCCTCACCACCACCCGTCCATAGGCTTTGGGGTGAAAGGAGGGGGGAGTGGCCAGGCTAAGAATTGGGGACCAGCAGCCTCTGGGCAATGCCTCCCTGCTCTCCAAGGAGCAAGTAATGAGAGCAGCACTAGGTGTGATGTCCAGAGAGCCCCGCAGATTCTGTGCGGCTCTTTCCTTTCCCTTCTGCCACTGAAGCTAGCCATAGCCCTGCCTTCTGAGAGCAGAGGCTTCCGTGGCTAAGGCCGGGCGCCCTGTTCTGGATCTGGAATGACCATATTTGAGAGAATGTAGAAGGCAGGAGGGGCGTCCTGAAGTGGGCCTTCCTGAGAAGGCCGCTCAGTTTTGGGACTTGCAGTTTGCTAGTAATTTTTCCAACACTCTGTATTTATGATAACTGCTGGCAAGTTGAGAAAGTCAGGGAAAGATCACATCTGTTCACCTGTTGATGTTCCTCATGGGAACCTAGAAATTGGCCTCATTTCTGGCCCTCTTTTGGCCCATCCCCGACCCCCACCCCCCCGGGGGCCACACGAGGTCACTTGTGCTGCTGAGAGAAGCTGGCTTCTGATCCTCAGGAGGCAAGCTTCTCAAGCAGAATCACAAAGCCAGAAAAGGTTTCAGGCAACTGCCATGTAGATGAGGACATAGAGGGTCCAGAAAGGCTCTGATTCGCCCCAGGGTCACACAGACTATCAGGTGGTATTAGAGTCAGAGCCCTGACCTCTGGTCACTTGTTCTCGCCGCCCCTCATGTTGTCTCTCATTAAGTCTGCTGCTTTATTCTCCAATTCCAGACCCTAAAAAGTCAGCCAGTCGCCCTGGGAGTCGGGCCGGGAGCCGGGCCGGGAGTCGGGCCAGTAGCCGGCGCGGGAGCGATGCCTCGGACTTTGACCTTTTAGAGACACAGTCCGCTTGTTCAGACACTTCGGAGAGCAGCGCTGCGGGGGGCCAGGGCAGCTCCAGGAGAGGGCTCAGCAAGCCTTCCAAAATCCCCACCATGTCCAAGAAGACCGCCACTGCCTCCCCCAGGACTCCAGGTCCCAAGCGGTAACGCTGCACAAGCACCCCAAGCCTCTCTCCACTTTGAAGCCTGCTCCGTACGTTGGGTGTATATTTATTCTGAACAGGAGAAGTTATATTGTTAAAAGTGTAAAAGAATAATTGTGTTATGAAGCTGCCTTATTTTTTTTCTTTTTGTAAGTTACTATTTTCATGTGAATATTTATGTAGATAAAATTTGCCTCCTGGTAACCCTGTAATGAATGGGGCCCAGAAATGAAATATTTGAGAAAAACAAGTGAGAAGTTCAAGATGAGAATGTGTATTAAAAAAAAAAAAAAAAAAAAAAGCGCCTCTAAATAGGGTTTCTGCGCGGTGCAGGGTTGTAAACCTGCTTTATCTTTTAGGATTATTCCTAAATGCATCTTCTTTATAAACTCGACTTGCTGTCCCAGCAAGATAAATTATATTAAAAAAATAAGAATCCTGCAGTGTTTAAGGAACTCTTTTTTTTGTAAATCACAGACACCTCAATTAGCAAGAACTGAGGGGAGGGCACTTCTAATCGCTTTTTCCGGTGTTTTTAATACTGTGTGATTTTAGCTGAAGAGGGGGAACCTCCTCTGGTAATGTTTGCACATGATCAGCAAAAGGAGTTCATTGCAATACTTTGAATACTGTCTCAGTACTGGGTGTTTAAAGGACAAATAGCTGCTAGAATTCAGGGGTAAATACGTTCAGAAGACGTCAGAACATTAGGGTTTTTAAGAGTCCTGGTTTGTAACTTCCTATCCAGCCCAGCCACCAATAACTCCTGTGCTCACCGGGACCCAGGCCCTTGGCAAGGGGAGACTCCTTGGTGGCACTGTGAATTACAGATTTGTTTATCTGCATTTTTGCTATTTATTTAAATGGTCGATCAACTTCCACAAACTGAGGAATGAATTCCACGAGCCTATTCTGAAAACGTGGACATAAAACAAACACTTGCTCGTCCTTTAAAGGAGTTCACCAGCACACCTGTTAACAAGTCCCGTTTGCTTCCGTCTTTTTTTGTGAGTAATAAAGTCAACTGACCAAGTGACCATGAAGAGGGGCTGTCTGGGGCTCCTGTTTTTTAGCTGCTGTTCCTCTTCAGCTCCGACCATGTTGCTGTGTGATTATCTCAATTGGTTTTAATTGAGGGAGAAACTGAAGCTCTACCAATGAACTGTTTAAAAACAAGACACACTTTTGTATTAAAATTGCTTGCAGTAACAAATTTGTATTTCCTGATTTTCTTCTCAACTATTACCTTATATATAACCTGTTACCCTGGGTATGATTGTGTTTTAGGTACTTAAATGCATTATTCAAATCAAAATATCTTGGTGGATAAATTATGGAGCTCACTAATAGATTTTTTTTCCTTATTTATTTCATCCTTGTTAATTTTAACAAAGCAACAAAGAAATAATCTGGCTATTGTTAATATAAATCTGTAGGGAATCTGCTCCACTTAGCTGATTACACAAATAATAATATGTAAGAAAATTTCTGTATTAGAAATCACAAAGATCCCGGGTTTGAGAGGATGGGGCCAGTTTGCCACAGTAGGCTGAAATCTCTGGTTAAATGATAGATTTACAAAAGTGAAAGCAAAATTGGTCATCAAATCCAGCTCCTTTCTTTTCCAGATGGAGACACTGGAATGGGAAAGTGGGAGAGAGGGTTATTTGCCTGAGATCACAGAATTAATAAATGGCAAAAATGGCCCTTGAATCAAATCATTGATTCTCTATTTAAGCCTGGTATTTCTATTTCCTCCAGCCCCTAGTTGGCTTTATAATAATTAGAAATCAAATATTAAGTAATTCTAACAGGAATTAGGCTACGAAATAACAACTTGAGAGGTAGGAAAGAGGGGTTTCAACTCAGGCCACCCGAGTTTCTGATCATTAAGCCATACATACTCCTCATATGATCAGGAATTGACTGAGATGGATACATGTTTACCACAGCAGTTTGATAGAATTTTTTTTTAAGATTTTATTTGACAGCACAAGTAGGGGGAGCGGCAGGGAGAGGGATAAGCAGACTCCCCGCTGAGCAAGGAGCCTGGCACAGGGCTCCATCCCAGGACCCTGGGATCATGACCTGAACCAAAGGCAGCCACTTAACCGACTGAGCCATCCAGGCGCCCCTGCCACAGCTGTTTGAACCCAAATATCCAGATTAAAAGAAATCCAGCCTGATGGATTCTAAAGTAGGTGCTTACTCTATTCCCCCTAGAATTAAGTAACTTCAAGCTGCCCGAATTGTGCAGGATAGTGTTTTCACCCAACTTTGCTTCTCCTCCAGGCTTCCTGGCAGCAGAAGCATACTTAAAACAGCTTGACCTCCATCCTTTCAGATTCTGGACTGTGATCACTTTTTTTTTTTTTTAAGCAAGTAATTCAAGTTTTCCCTTAGTCTTTGCAACAAAGCTCAGCTAGTGGTGGAATCTGCACAAAGTGTATTTCCGTTCAACAAACACCTACATGCAAGGCCATATAGAGAATACAGGGATGCCAGAACAAAAGCTTAAAATTACAGTTCTGGGATACCAGTGCTAAACATGTGATACAAATTTGGTGTCTGCTGGGTAGAGAGGCAGGAGTCCCTGGGGTTTTGAATGATAAAGCAACAACAGCTAACATTTACTGACTACTTGCCATAGGCCAGTCACTGTGCTAAGTGCTCAGTCTACAACCCCACCATCGTGACCCCATTCACAGGTGAGCAACAGCCTGAGAGGTTCAGAAACTGCCCAAGGTCACGGCGCACCAGGTGGCTGGGGAAAGCCCTTGTTTGACACCACTTTCTTCAAGAGACCTTACCACCTCAGTTCCCTTCCAGTTCCTGAGTTCTAGGACTCCACTCACATCCTCACCCCCACGTCCCAGCTCCTTGTCCTCTGCCCTTCCAGGCGCTTTGCCAGCCCTCGGGTTCGGAGCGCAGCTTCGGTTCTGCCTTCTGTACAGACTGTGTTCACTTGGCTATCACCCCGGTTGGGGGCCCAGGCCACTAGGGGGCAGGGACTGGTTGGCTTCATCTCTGGCTCAGGGCAGAGGATGGAGCGGCCCATGGTGGTTGCTGTTGAACTGAGTTGTGGACTGACACCCTTTGGAATGGCTAAAACCTGATGTTTAGGTTTATGGGAATGTGAGGCCCATTGTTTAAAGAACACAGCTATCTCTGCTCACTCTAAATGGAGATAAATGATTTCTGCTCTAAGAATCAGCCCACACTGGGCTGCTTACAGTCTAGCTGGAAGCCCAGTGTTGTACAATACACAACCTGAGGATTACAGGCTAGACCTGAGGCTCCAGATGATGTGGTGTGGACTCCAAGGGGAGTACAGAGGGATGCCCACAGAAGGACAGTGAAGAGGACAGGAGATTGAGACCCTGAACAAGCCTGACACGGGGATGCCCCCTTGACTCTGCCCCTGCCTCTCTGTGCAGTCACCAAGCCCGGGGGATGCAGCCTCCTCAACTGCTTTTTCCTCCACCCTCCACCCTGTCACCAAAAAGGATCATGGTCATTGTCCACCTGCCCTCATTACTGTACCTGCCTCCCACTGTGGGCCCTGACTCTAATCTTCGTCCCTCCAATCCGTATTCGCCCCTGCAGCAGACTCTGTCTTGGGCATCTTCAGTGGCTAAGCTGCAACATCTTTAAGGGGCTTATAAACAGTGTAGAAATTCACCCGTTGGGTAAAAGGCAGACTAAGCATGGGCCTAAGACACCAACAAATGATTGTTTCTTTGTTTATTAATTTATGTACAGTAGGCTCCACATCCAATATGGGGCTTGAACTCAGGACCCTAAGATTAAGAGTCGCATGCTCTACCGACTGAGCCAGCCAGGTGCCCCAACAAATGACTGTTTAGATTTAAAATTTGATGTAAAAGTTCTGATATTTTTTGGTTTGTTTTAAAGATTTATTTACTTGAGAGAGAGTGAGCGAGAGAGAGAGAGCATGAGCAAGGGTTAGAGGCAGAGGGAAGGGGAGAAGCAGACTCTCCCGCTGAGAAGGGAGCCTGACTCCCGGCTAGATCCCAGGATCCTGGGATCACGACCTGAGCCAAAGGCAGACGCTTAACCAACTGAGCCACCCGGGTGCCCCAAAGTTCTGATATTTTTAAAAGATTTTTTTTTTAAAGATTTTATTTATTTGACAGAGAGAGACACAGCGAGAGAGGGAACACAAGCAGGGGGAGTGGGAGAGGGAGAAGAAGGCTTCCCACGGAGCAGGGAGCCCCATGCGGGGCTCGATCCCAGGACCCTGGGATCAGGAACTGAGCTGAAGGCAGACACTTAACTGAGCCACCAGGCGCCCCTAAAAGACTTTTTGAACTAATCGCTACACCCAACATGGGGCTTGAACTCACAAGCCGGGATCAAGAGTCCCACACTCTACCAACTGAGCCAGCTAAGCACTCCAGTTTTGATAACTTTTTAGAAGTTTAAGTGATCATGAAGAATTCTTAATTTTGGTGGACTTTTTTT
>NC_058406.1:29813258-29842978 GCF_002201575.2 Neomonachus schauinslandi
TTGGGGGCTCTCTCTGCCCAGAACCTTCCCTGGACGTGTAGACTCCTGTGCGCCTGAACCCACTATTCCCGACTTCCCCTGACCGCTGGTGCGCACCCCCCTCTGTGCACTGCACACGCACGTGCAAGGCCTTCGCGGACAGTATGTGGGTGCCCAGACTGACAAGACACGCTCGTGGTCAGACACATGGCGCACACGTAGCGGACGTGCGTCCCTCCCGGGACCTGTGTGCTCTGAGCACACTCACACCGTGTGCGCGGGCGCGCTCGGCTCCCGGGACGCAGGTGGCCGTGGGGTGAGTGACGCGCATGTGCGTTCAGCCGCCCGCTGCGTGTGTGCGCGGGGCGGGGCGCAGGTGTGCCCGGCTGAGCCGCTGGGCTTCGGTCTCCCGTTCGGCTCACCTCGCCGTTGGCGCTCTTTCCTGGCTCTTTAGCCCTTTGTGCTTTCCCCAGATGGTATGGCTCCCAGTGCTGCGGCTGGGGGACCTTCAAATGCTGAAAAATCTATTGAAATGATTATATGGTTTTAGTCCTTTCTCTTATTGATGTATCAGATTGATTTATGAATATTGAACCACCGTCCCATCCCAGGAGTAAATCCCACTTGATCATCATGAATGATTTTTTAATGTATTGTTGGATTTAGTGTGCTAATATTTTGTTGAGAATTTTGCATCTATGTTCATCAGCAATACTGGCCTCTCTTTACTCGTGGTGCCTTTATCTGGTTTTGGTATCAGGGTAATGCTGGCCCTGTAGAATGAATTTGGAAGTTTTCCTACCACTCTTATTTTTGGAATAGTTTGAGAATAAGTATAATTCCTCTCTAAATGTTTGGTAGAATTTACCTATGAAGCCATCTGGTCCTGGACTTTTGTTTCTTAGGAGTTTTTTGATTACTGATTCAATTTCATTGCTGGTAATTGGTCTGTTCAACTTTTCTATTTCTTCCTGCTTCAGTTTTGGTAGATTATGTTTCTAGGAATTTATTCATTTCTTATAGGTTGTCCAATTTGTTGGCATGTAATTTTCATAATATTCTTTTATGATCTTTTATATTTCTGTGGTGTTGGTATTTCTCCTCTTTTACTTCTGATTTTGAGTCTGACTAAAGGTTTATCAGTTTTATTGATCTTTTCAAAGAACCAGTTCCTGGTTTCCTTGATCTGATCTATTGGTTTTGTTTGTTTTTTAAGTATCTCTGCACCCAACATGGGGTTCAAACTCATAACCCCAATATCAAGAGTCCCATGCTCCTCCAGCTGAGCCAGCCAGGTGCCCAGGTTTCTTTCTTTACTTCCCTTCCCTTTCTCTCTCTTCCCCCCTTCCATTCCTTTCTTTTTTCTTTCCTTCCTTCCTTTCCTTTTCCTCCATTTCTTTCATTTCTATTTATTTCTGCTGTAGTTTTTATTATTTCCTTCCTTCTGCTGGTTTAGTTCTTTTTCTAACTTTCTAGTTAGAAAAAATGCTTATATTTTGTCCCATATAAGCATTGGTGTCCTGGCTTCCTCCTTGAGGAGGACTGTACTGCTATAAACTTCCCTCTTAGGACAGATTTTGCTGCATCCCAAAGATTTGGGACCATTGTGCTTTCATTTTCATTTGTTTCCATGTATTTCTTAAATGTCCTCTTTGATTTGTTGGTTGACCTATTCATTGTTTGATAGCATGTTATTTAACCTCCATGTATTTGAGCTCCTTCCAGACTCTCTTATGGTGGGTTTCTAGTTTCATAGTGTTATGGGTAGAAAAGATGCATGGCACGATTTTAATCTTTTGTAATTTGCTGAGACTAGTTTTGTGGCCTAATATGTGATATGTTCTGGAAAATGCTCCATGTGCACTTGTAAAGAATGTGTATTTTGCTTAGAATGGAATGTTGTGGGGCGCCCTGGGTGGCTCAGTCAGTTATGCATCTGCCTTTAGCTCAGGTCACGATCCCAGGATCCTGGGATCGAGCCCCACATCGAGCTTCTTGCTCAGCAGGTTGCCTGCCTCTCCCTCTGACACTCCCCCTACTTCTGCGCTCGCTCTCTCTCTCTCTCAAATAAATAAGTAAAATCTATTAAAAAAATAGAATGGAATGTTCTGAATATATGTTAAAACCATCTGGTCAAATGTGTCAAAGACACAGTTTTCTGTTGATTTTGTTTGGATGATCTATCCATTGTTGTAACTGGGTGTTAAAGTCCCTGCTATTTTGTATTATTATCAATTACTTCATGTTTGTCATTAACTGCTTTATGTATTTGAGTGCTCCCATATTGGGTGTATAAATATTTACAATTGTTTTATCTTCTTTTTTTATTTATTTTTTATTTTTTTATTTTTTTTTTTAAGATTTTTATTTATTTATTTGACAGAGAGAGAGATAGCGAGAGCAGGAACACAAGCAGGGGGAGTGGGAGAGGGAGAAGCAGGCTTCCCGCCGAGCAAGGAGCCCGATGTGGGACTCGATCTCAGGACCCTGGGATCATGACCTGAGCCGGAGGCAGACGCTTAACGACTGAGCCACCCAGGCGCCCTTATCTTCTTTTTTTAAAGATTTTATTTATTAGAGAGAGAGAGAGAGGGAGCATGAGCAGGGGGAGGGGCAGAGGGAGAAGCAGACTCCCCGCTGAGTAGGGAGCCCGATGCGGGGCTCGATCCCAAGACCCCGGGATCATGACCTGAGCCGAAGGCAGACGCTTAACCTACTGGGCCACCCAGGCGCCCCTACAGCCTTTATTTTAAAGTCTATTTTGTCCCATATAAGCATTGGTGTCCTGGCTTTATTTTCAGGTGTTTGCATAATAAATGCTTCTCTATCCCTTTACTTTCAGTCTGCAGGTGTCTTTAGATCTGAAATGAGTTTCTTGTGTAGGCAGCATATAGATGGGTTTTGTTTTGTTTTGTATCAATTCCATCACCCTAGGACTTTTGATTGGAGCATTTAGTCCATTTACATTCAAAGTATTTTTTTTAAAGACTTTATTCATTTGAGAGAGAGAGACAGAGCACAAGCAGGGGGAGAGGGAAAAGCAGAGTTCCTGCTGAGCTGGGAGCCCAACATGGAATGCAGGGCTCGATCCCAGGACCTGGAGATCATGACCTGAGCCAAAGGCAGAGGCTTAACCATCTGAGCCACCCAGGCGCCCCATTCAATGTAATTATTGATAGGGATGTATACATTTTGTTACTTCTGTTACAGTTGTTTTTGTAGTTTTTCTCTGTTCCTTTTTTCCTTTGCACTCTTCTCTCATGACTAGTTGGCTTTCTTTAGTGACATATTTGGATACCATTCCCTTCAATTTTTGCCCTTCTATAACTGGTTTTTGATTTGTGGTTTACCATTAGGTTTGTACATAACATTTTCTGCATAGAGCAGTCTATATTAAGTTGATGGTTGTTTAAGGTGAACCCGTTCTTTACTCCCCCCAACCTCATCATTTAGGTATATGGTGTCCTGCTTGACATCCTTTTATTTTCTGATTCCCTTGCCTGATTTTTATAAACACTTATTTTTACTGGTTTTGAGCTTTTCTTAATCTTACAGTATTTTCTGTCCACTCAAAAAATCCTCTTTAACACTTCTTGTAGGGCTGGTTTAGTGCTCATGAATTCCTTTAACTTTTGTTTTCTGGGAAGCTCTTTATCTGTCCTTTTATTCTGAATGATAGCCTTGCTGGATAGAGTATTCCTGGCTGCAGATTTTTCCTTTCAACACTTGAATAGATCATGCCACTCCCTTCTGGCCTGTAATGTTTCTGCTGAAAGCTCAGCTGATAACCTTATGGGGTTTCCCTTGTATGTAACTTTTTTTTTTCTCTCTTGCTGCTTTAAAAAATTCTCTTTATCACTACTTTTTGCCATTTTGATTACTGTGTGTCTTGGTGTGGACACCTCCTCCGGTTGAGTTTGTTCGAGGATCTCTGTACCTCCTGAATCAGGATTTCTTTTTCTTTCCTTCCTTCCGTTTCTGCAGCTGTTATTTCCTCAAATAAATATTCTGCCCCCTTTTCTCTCTCTTCTCATTCTGGGATCCCTATAATGCATTTGTTATATGCTTGATCATGTTGCCAAGTTCTCTAAATCTAGTCTCATTTTGCATATTTTCCCCCTCTTATCTGGTGAACGTGATTACTTTCCATTACTCTGTCCTCCAGGTCACTGATCCATTCTCTGAGCCCTCTAGCCTACTATTTATTCTATTTAGTGTGTGTGTATGTATGTCATTTATTGTGTTCATTTATCGTGTTCCTCATCTCTGGTCCTTTTTTATCTCTTTGGTAAGGGTCTCACTGATGTCCTCCGACTCTTTTCAAATAGTATCATTTTGGCTGTTACTTTAAATTATCAAGTATATCACTTAACTGTTTTCCTTAGGTCTCTTGCTGTGATTTTTGTCCTGTTCTTTCTTTCATTTGGAACATATTTACCTGTCTCCTTATTTTGTCTAACTGTGTGTCTGTTTCTGTGTGTTAGGAAGGTCAGCTATGTCTCCTGCTCTTAAAAGTGGTGGCCTTCTGAAGAGGTCCTGTAGCGCCATGTGTGTCGCCTGTTCACCAGGACCTGGTGCCTCATGGGGTGTCTCCTCTGAGTTGCGTACAGCGTCCTGTTGTGGCTGAGCCGCTTTTTCCTTCAGGCCCGTCGTCTGCAATGGCTCTCTCTGCCTGTTTGGTCCCTGTGCTGTTGGAGGGCCAGTCTGGGGCCACGTGGGCTTGAGCTGAGTCACACCAGGCATTTGTGAGATGCAGCAGCACCAGACCAGAGTGCTTTTCCTGTGTTGTCCCCTGAGCAGCTTTTGTTGGTGGGCAGGTCCTGTAATCAGACCGGCTGTCTGTCCCCCGTCCCCTGCTGGGGCGCAGCCTGACTGGTGCGTGGAGTCCTCGTTCCCTCTCCCGAGGCAGGAGTCTCTTTGAAGGCCCTGTTGGGGCTGCTTGCACACTGCCATGCTTAGGGTCCCACCTTGAATGGGCTCCAGCCGAGACTCTATTGGAGGGGTAGATCTGCATTGTGCGTGGGGGCGGGCTATGCACTGTTTGCAAGGGGTGGTGCTGGCGCTCTGCAAGAGGGGACCAGCTGCTGCAGGGAGCGAGGCTAGCCTGGCTGGAGGAGCGGAGCTGCCAAAGCTCGGGGTGCAGGGAAGTGGGGGTAGCAAGGTTTGCGTGACCGTCCTCTGCAGGAGGGGACCCACGGTGCTGGACCGAGGCAGGCAGGGGCTGCAGGGGCGGGGTGGCAAGGTAGGTGGGAGTGTTGTGGGGTCCCCACATGCTGGGGGACAGGGGAGGGAAATGGCGCCTGCCAACCATCTCTGTGCCTGGGGCCATGCTCTGAGGGGTAAACAGCGCTCCCTCCCTATGGTCCAGGGTTTCTTCAGCTGCTGCCTCTGTGTTGTAGCTCTGCGGGCTGTCTGTCCCACTGTTGCCGGAGCTGGGGACTCCGTTTCCTTCAGCCCTCCCAGAACCGGGCTGCTGCTTTTTCAAATTGCAGGTTTTAAGTCCTGCTGGTTGTAAGAACTCCTAAAATTCAGCCCCTCTGGTTTTCAAAGCCCAATGTTTCGGGGATTTGCCTTCCCCATGCAGCTCCTGGTTAGTGTCCCCCGCCCCCCCACCCATGGACAGCGGCCAGGCCTGGGGAGCTTCCTGCCACGCCTCCGCCCTTCCTGGCCTCTTCCATGGGGCCTCTTCTCTGCCTCGAGTTGTGGAGTTGGTTCTGGTCGTGTTCTGCCTTATTCACACGGATGTCATCTAGCTGTATGTGGGGACGAGGCGAGCTCAGGGTCCTCCCACCAACTCTGCCATTCCTAAGTGCTTTAAATGTTACTGATTCTGGGGGTGAGATTTCTTTCTAGAATGTTTACCTAGAATCCTAGTTCCTGGTATCTCCGAGCCGATTTGTCTAGTAAAGAGGTGGTTGAAGGTGAGCGCCGCCCCCCCCCCCCCCCCCCCCCCCGGGGGGGCCCACCCCCCCCCCCCGGGCGCTTCCCCCGGGGGGGTCTGCCCCTCCGCCGGCGGAAAGGGGGGGGGCCCCCCCCCCCCCCCCCGCCCCAGGTGAGAGGAAACGCATCACTGACAGGGGCTTTGGCTCTGTGGGGACACTGCCTTTCTCACATCAAGAGGGATTTGCTGCCCTCCCCTCCTCCCGGAGCCACCTTCTGGGAGGAGCTCACTGGTGATGAGACCTGCATGAGAGTCCCCAGGTTGTCCTTCATGCACGTGATTCGTGCTCCTCCAGGCCCTCGGGCACCTGCAGCTCTGACGTCAGGATGGCTACTCTCAGGAGTAGGTACGGTGTGGGGGGGTGGAACCCTGGGGTCTGCAGGTGAGCCCAGGGACAGGAAGCCTTGTCCGGGGACAGAGTTGCTGTTGGGGTGAAGGGCCTGTTTTGTTGTGTCATCCCGTGGCTCCTGTTTGTCTACTGGAATGTTCCCTGTCTCCCCACCCCTTTCTGCCACCGCTCGGGAGAACTATTTTTAGGGGGCTGAGAACAGGCCGCTCCCTCAGGCAGGCTCTTTGCTGGCAGTCAGGCGGTTAGGAGGGTTGCAGGTCCCCGCACCCGGTCCCCGGCCCACCGCAGACAGCCCCATGACACGGCACCACGCACGGTCTCTGTGCCCTGGTTCTCGGTCTGCCCAGAACAGGAGCTGCCTTAGAGCTCGTTACCAGGGCTGGGAAGTGCTCTGAGGAATAACAGCGTCGGACACCCCAAGGGTGGACCTAGGGTTCTAGGCTTTGTCCGGTTCTGTGAACGTTCACCGGCCCACATTTGGGAGGGGAGACAGACCGCAAACGGCTAACGGGGACAAGAGATGATCAGGGACATCACAGAAGCACGGAGAGGAGCGGAGGGGACCCCGGAGGGCTCCTGGGCACACCGTGTGCTGGGGCGTCCCATCTGAGGGCAGTGGGGCAGGGCAGGGGTGCAGGGGGATCGGGTGGGGCGGGTCTCCGCGGGAGCACCTGCCAGGGGCTGCAGATGGAGGATGGAGCAGGTGGGGGTTCCAGGGGAAGGCCACGTGTTCACGCCCCCGCCCCCGCCAGGTGCACCTGATGAAGCCAGATGCGGTCCCCAAGGCGTGCTGCGCCCCCACCAAGCTGAGCGCCACCTCCGTGCTCTACTACGACAGCAGCAACAACGTCATCCTGCACAAGCACCGCAACATGGTGGTCAGGGCCTGCGGCTGCCATTGAGGCCCTGCCCCCGTCGCTGCTCCCCCGCCCCACCCCGGGTCAGGCCCCTCTCCAGAGGCAGGAAACCCTGCAATGCCGGCATTGCTCAGGTGGGGTGGCAGGGAGGGCCTGCCCCAGCCTGCCAGGGTCTCCCTGGCCCCTCCGCCCTTCCCCTGGGGGGTGGTAGACCGGCTGGCCCGACACACACGGACTGCACTGGGTTCCGTTCAGAAGTCCTGCCGTGGGACGTGTGCTTGGCCCCCTCCAGGCCAACGTGAGGGCCATCTGGAGCATGAGGCCGGCTGGCAGGGCTCCGAGCGGGGAGGAGGGGTCTTCCTCTTTCCAGGGCACGCACTCACCTTCGGGACCGTGTATTCCTGGGCTCCGGCCCTGGCCCACTAGCAGTTAGCACATTAGAAACAGAACAAGCCGGATGGGCCTCATACCAAGATGGAAGCCGACAGGGATGTTTTATGCCATGTGTCTTCCCCTCCTGGGGGAAGAGCTGCGACCACCCCACCCAGGAGCAGATAACCTTGGGGGCGGCCAGTTCCCTCCAGCTTTTCCATGTGAGGCTCCGCAGCACCTCGCCCACGGCCAACATCAGTAAGCAGCCCGGGTGGATTTTCCACTGAACCCGGACAGGCCTCAGAACCCTCGGCACACGACTCCAGACCCCCAGCAGCAACCATTTCACCCACAGACGGGGCCTGGGGCCAGGGTGGGAACTGTCCGATAGAACCCAGGGCTTAAGGACAGGCTGTTCTCCAGTCTGCACCACCCTGTGTGCCCGGGAGTGAGACCTGTGAGCCCGAGACAAGGTCCCCGTCCCAGGGGAGTGACAGGCGGTAATCAGGCCGGCCCTGGGTGGGAGGGTCCCGGAAACCGCCACAGGCCATTGGAGCGTTTGATTTCTGACTCACTAAGCCTATAAGTTACCTGCTGGCACAGACGGAGTCCCGCTGCCCAAACCCTGAAATACTGTGTCGTTCAAAGCAGCTTGGGGGCCCCCCCCCCCGTGTGCCCCAGGATGCGCCTCAGCAGTCACTCGGCACCCCGAGGAGGGGCCCCGGGACAGCAGGTGGGACAGCGGGTGTGGACGCTGGGGCCCTGCTGCAGGACAGCAGCGCCTCCGCAGGGACCGGGAAGGGACTCTGGAGAGCGCGCAGAGGGAGAGACCCTCCCTAGGTACACGGAGGGTGCGCGCAGACTGTCTGCAAGGTGGAGAGTTCCCTAGTAGCCGGGGGCTTTGACCTCAGGCTGGCAGGGATTGGAGCACAAAGTGGCTGGAGTGTCAGGAGACCTGTATTCTGGTTCCAACTCGGCCATTGACCTGTTTGCTGTCTGGACAAGGCCCCTTCCTCATTGAAGCTTCAGTGATGTGGGGACATTCCTCCCTCGGCCTGAAACCCTGACCCTCCCCTCTCTGCCACAGCCCAGACACAGCCTGAGCCCAGCTGCCGCAGGACACGAAACCTGCCATCTGGGGACCTTAGTTAATGGCTTTGTCCTCCCAACATCACGGGTAGTGGAGGTTTGGAAACTTTGGACAAATGTCAGTATTAGGTCTCTTCAACGCCTAGCACATAACGTGGCATGCTTTGGAAAGTTTGTAAAATGTTTTAAAGGTGCAGACTGCCTTGCCCATTGGGTGTGCCGAACAGGTACATATCATGATCTGAATCCCTTTCTGTGCAATCAAGTCGAAAGTAGAGTGGTCACGGCCTTTCTGACAGACTTCTAGAACCTCCAGCCATCCAGGCAGCCACCAAATGGAAACCAAACAGAAAAGGCCTTGGAGAAAAACGATGGATGCAAAGTCAATGAAGGGGCAGCCATCTTGTTTACATGGCTCCCTTCAAGGCTGCACATTAGAAGCCTAAGTAAGGGTGGTCAGCTCGGGCCCGCTGACAGCAAAGGAAATGCTGCCAGGAAGAGAGGCCACGGAGGAACAGCCAAGTTTGGGGCCCTTAGCGTGGGGGGGGCTGCTCTGTGTGCCACATCTCCACCGTCCCAGCAAAGCCCTGGCCCGACGCCAGCCATCAGGCAAAGCCCCATTCTTGTGTCTCTCTTTAGGGATGTAGGTAACATGCTTCAAGAAGTGCCCAGAAAGGCACAGGAAAGGGGGCTGTGAATAGGACAGGGTGGGTTTTGGAGCCAGGAGACCTGGCGTGGAATCCTGGCTCTGCCTCTTGTTAAACTGACCACATTTTGTCACATCTGAGTGCGAGGTTTTCTTCCTCTGAATGGGGTATTGGTTCTGTCCTTGCAAGGCCATCGTGGGATCAGGTGCATCCTCGAAAGCCCTTGGCACTGCATCTGCACGGTGCCGAACGAATAGCATCTACCAGTGATCTTAGTTTAAGTGAACTGGCGTAGCTGTGCCCCCCCCATTGGCCTTCCCGTTAACACCTGCTCCTCCCAGAGCATGCCCAGGAGGTGCTGCTGTGTTTACTTTAAGGCTGCATTTTTCCTAAAAAATCTAAATGTGGTCCTATCTCGGGAGGACGTGGGGACTTACACAATCCCCTGCCCATGAAAGTCCCGGCCTGCAGAGACCGACAGGGACTCAGAGTGAGCCATGCGGCCGGGTACGTCTGCTGAGGAACCCCTCCCCAAGTCCAGCACCCACCTGCGACCTCCAGGAAGCTGAAGGGGGAGCTTTCCAGAATTTCTCTTCTTACTGGGAAGCCTTGAGCAAACATTTGGCCCTTTAAAAAAAAAAAAAAAAGTTTTTCCTCACTGAAGAAAATATTACCTGTGCACCAGGGAAATTTTTGAAAATAAAAAGAATACAAATACACATAATCCCAGCACACAGAGCTAAGCACTGTTAATCCCTTCCAGTCTTTTTCCTTGACACACATGTCTTTTTATATAGAATATATGGCTATTTTACAAAGTTAGGATCATACTCTATGCACTACTTGATCTGATTTACTCAATCTATGGTATATTTAGAAAATCTGTTATTAAATCTTCTTTGAAAACCTAACTTGCAGCATTCCATCCCTTGATCTCTGCCCCAGTTCTGTCACCATTCCTTCTGCAGAGGCGGGTGTGGGGCCCCCACGACCCTACTCTCGGGAGCCCGGGCCCGGCCCCAGGGGCTCAGGTCACCCACCGGGAGTCTCGGGATCTGGCATCTCACCTCTGAGGCGCGGGTCACCACCTGTGGTGGCAGGGGGGGCGGGTCCCGGGTGTGGACCCAGGTGATAAACTCTGGGGAAGCCCTCGTACAGCACAGAGTGACCCACTGCCGCCCTGGTTCCTCATCCGCCGGCTTCCCAGCCAGCCTGTTAGTCCTGCCTTCGCAGGGCCATCGAGGAAGCACAGCACGGGCCCCCTCCCTCCCCTCGTTTCACGGGGCTGTGACCAGTCCTCCCTCTGGCTTCAGGCCAGCCCGTTCGTCCTCCCGGGAGCCAGCCTTACCGGGGACTTGGTGTGCATCTCTTCTCGCACACCTCACGCCCACCCCGCGCAGCTGGCCTTTTCGCAGTCTCACTGCTGCCTGTCCTGACAGCCAGGGCTGAGCAGCGGTGAGAGGGCTGCCGGGGCGGGGAGCGACAGTCCCTGCTGGGAATACTGCAGGTCGCGGTCCCGGCCACAGTGGTGGGCCCCAGCCGGCCCGAGGGGGTACGGAGCCCAGCTGAAGGCAGAGACCAAGGTTGGCCGAGGCTGCTAGAGCTGTGGCTGGTCTCCACCCCGCCGCGGGAGCTGTGCTGGGGTCACAGGCCAGCAGGCTTCTCCCCTCCCCTCCAGGCTCAACCTGACTTCAACCCAAAATGAAGACCAGCCTTGCCCAGTGGTTTCTGAGTGTCGAGCCTTGATCTAGAGCCCCTGGCTGGCAGCAGGGGAGCGAGCAGGTGGCAGCCCTGGACGTTGTTTGTGGTGACTGATGGGACACGCTGCGAGGTGGCCCGGCTGGCCAAACACCGATGTAGGGTGAGAGCAGCAAGACTACCAGCTGTGGCACCAGCCTGATTGCCACTGGGTCTGGAGTCCGGGGCGGGGGGCGGGGGGCGGCATCTCTGGCGGGCTCCTCCAGTCTCCCCAGCGCCAAGCCCAGTGCCTGGCAGGAGGACCCCGGGCGCTCTGCATCTACAGTGCTGAGCATCGGGTCAGTGGCTGGACAACGGGTGACTGGGTGCCCATGAGACACACGACCGGGCGTGAGGGCACGAGTGGAGCCTGGCTCAGCTGACTCACTGGCCCGATAGCAGGGGTAGCAGGGGAGAGGAGGACAGAGGCACTTCGCGCCAGCTCTGAGCTCGGCTGCCCTGCAGCAGTCTGACAAGGGGAGCTCTCAGAGACTCGGCCCGGGTGGGAGGGGAAGAGCAGGGGCGGGTGCTCTGGTCTGTCAGGGAGATGGTCCAGTCACAGCCGCAACCCTGCAAACACCTGGGACCGGGCTGGCAGCAGCAGCACAAACACTAGGACTGACTTTATCAGAAGCGATGCCCTCAGAGGGACGTTTGTGCAGACTGTTGACAGCTCTTTAAGCAGGCAGCTCAGACTCCAGGACAATACCATGTGGATGCCTCAGTCTCTCACCCAAGGGACAGTCAATGAAATGGTGAGCAGAGCTGTTTAAATCATTTTAGACTGGTATATGCTTTCATTCATTCAACAAATACTTATTGTCTACTTTGTAACCAGGCTCCTGTTAAGCCCTGGGGACACTGGTCCCAGCCCTGGTGTAGCTCGCAGTTTAGCCACTCAAAAGTAACTGTGGATTCATCTCAGGAATGCAAGGCTGGTTTAACATCCAAAAAGCAATATAATATAGCACATTAACAGAACAGAGTACAAAAAACACATGATCACCTCAATGGACAAGGAAAAGGCACCCTGCAAAACCCAACACTTTTTCATGATAAACACTCAACAAACTAGGAATAGAAGGGAACTTCCTCAGTCTGACGAAGAGCACCTACAAAAAAACCCCACATGGTGAAGACTAGATATTTTCCCCCTAAGATCAGGAATAAGACCAAGATGTCTACCCTCACCACTTTTTTTTTTTTTAAAGATTTTATTTATTTATTCATGAGAGACCAGGAGAGAGAGAGAGAGGCAAAGGCAGAGGGAGAAGGAGGCTCCCCGCCGAGCAGGGAACCCGACACGGGACTCGATCCCAGGACCTCAGGATCATGACCCGAGCCGAAGGCAGACGCCCAACATCTGAGCCACCCAGGCGCCCTACCCTCACCACTTCTATTCAACATTGTACTAGAGGGTCTAGTCAGGGGAAATTGCAAAAAAAAGTGAAGTGAAAATTGGAGACAACATGAACTTATACAGAAAATCCTAAGGCATCCACTAGAAAACTATTAGGACTAATAAATTCAGCAAGGTTGCAGAATACAAGATCAATATACAAAAATCAACTTATTTCTATACTTTAGCAATGAACAATCTGAAAATGAAATCAAGAAAACAATTCCAAGGGCGCCTGGGTGGCTCAGTCAGTTAAGTGTCTGCCTTTGGCTCAGGTCATGATCCCAGGGTCCTGGGATCGAGCCCCACATGTCAGGCTTCCTATTCAGTGGGGAGCCTGATTCTCTCTCTCCCTCTGCCACTCCCCTTGCTTGTGGTTTCTATCTTGCTGTCAAATATTTAAAAAAAAAAACAAAACAATTCCATTTACAGTAACATCAAAAGAATAAATACCTAGAAATAAATTCAACGGAAGTATAAGCTTATGTTCTGGTAGCTATAAAATATTCCTGAAAGAAATTAAAGAAGATCTAAACAAATGGAAAGACACCCATGTTCATGGATTGGAAAACTTAATACTGTTAATACGGCAACACTTCCCAAACTGATCTCCAGATTCAGCGCAACCTCTATCAAAATCCCAGCTGACTTTTTTTGCAGAAATTGACAAGTTATTCCCAAAATTCATATGGAAAAGCTAGAGACCTAGAACAGCCAAAACAACCTGGAAAAAAGAACAAAACTGTGGAGGACTCACACCTGTCAAATTCAAAATGTACTACGGAGCTACAGAATACATGACAGAGTGGAACTGGCATAGGACAGATCTATAGATTGATGAAACAGAATAAAAGGCCAGAAATAAAACCCTTACATCTATAGTCAATTGATTTTCAACAGGGATGCCAAGACATTTAAACAGGAAAAGAACAGCCTTTTCAACAAATGATGCTGGGACAACTGGACATCCACGTGCAAAAGAAGGAAATTAGACCTCTTTTTCTCACACTATACACAAAATTTAACTCAAAATCGATCAAAACCCTAAATGTAAGAGCTAAGCCATAAACCTCTTAAAAGAAAATATAGGAGTAAATCTTCATAACCTTAGGTTAGGCAAAACCTTCTTAGTTACGATGTCAAAAATATACTGATGGGGCGCCTGGGCGGCTCAGATGGTTAAGCATCTGCCTTCGGCTCAAATCATGATCCCAGGGTCCTGGGATCGAGGACCGCATCAGGCTCCCTGCTTGAAAGGAGGCCTGCTTCTTCCTCTCCCTCTGCTGCTCCCCCTGCTTGTGCTCTTTCGCTCTCTCTGTCAAATAAATAAATAAAATCTTAAAAAATATATATATATACTGATGGAACTAAAAATAGATAAATTAGACTTCAACAGAATTAAAACCTTTTGTGCTTCAAAGTACACCATAAAGAAAGTAAAAAGACAACCCTTGCAAATCATGTATCTGATAAGGTATCTATACCTAGAATATTGAAAGAACTCTTGCAATTCACTAATAAAAAAATAAATAACCCAATTAAAAAATGGGCAAAGGATCTGAATGGACATTTTCTCAAAATATACAAATGGTCAATAAATGCATGAAAAGATACTCAATATCATTAGCCATCAGGGAAATGCAAATCAAAACCACAATGAGTGGAGCACCTGGGTGGCTCGGTAGGTTGGGTATCCAACTCTTGATTTTGGCCATAATCTGGGGGTCGTGGGATCGAGCACTGCATCAGCACAGTGCAGAGCCTGCCTGGGGTTCTCGCTCTCCCTCTCCCTTTGCCCCTCGTACTCTCTCAAAAAACAGAACAAAGCAAACAAAAATAAAACCACAATGAGACAGCACTTCATACCACTCAGATAATATAAAGAAACTATAAAAGAGCTGGTAACCAGGGATGGCGGGGATATACAGAGAAACCGGAACCCTTACAGGTTGCTGATGGGAATACAAAATGGCGCAGGCACTTTGGAAAATAGTCTGGCACTTCCTCAAAATTAAAAAATAGTTATCATATGCCCCAGCATATCTACCCAGGAAAAATGAAAATATATGTCCACACAAAAACTTATACATGAATGTTCAGAGCAGCATTATTCATAATACCCAAAAAGTATAAACAACACAAATGTCCAACTTATGAATGGATAAACAAATTGTGGTATATCCATACACTGATTATTCATTGGCAATAAAAAAGAATTAAGTACTGATACATGCTATATCATAGATGAACTTTTTTGAAAACATTATGCTAAGTGGAAGCCAGCCACAAAAGGCCACATATTGTGTAATTCTATTTATATGACATGTCCAGAATAGGCAAAACCAGGAAGAGAGAAAGTAGATTAGTGTTTGCCTAGGGCTGGGGGACAAGAAGGGGGTGCTAAAGGGTGCGACATTTCCTTTTGGAGAAAAATGTTCTAAAATTATTGTGGTAATGACTGCGTAACTATGAGTATGGTAAAAACCACTGAGATGTATACTTTAAATGGGTGAACGGAATGGTATGTGAATTGTATCCCAATGAAGCTGTTTAAAAAATAAAAAAAAATAAAAAATAAATCATGCTACAGAACAGCAGAGCCTAGTGGCATGGACATTTGCTCAGCAAATGGAAGCAGAAGACACAGTCACCTAAGTGTGTGTGTGTGTGTGTCTCCATCCCTCTCTCTCACACACACACAAACACACACACACAGGTAACATACCATGGAAGGCTTTTGGAGGAAGTAATATCCGAGTTTAAAAAGCCCATGTTTGGCGGGGGCTGAGAGGAGTGTAGTACAAGGAGCTGTAAGCTCGTCTGTGTTAACGAGAAAGCCCACTTTCCATGGCTGGGCCTCAAGACTGCGTGCTCCCTTTGGATGGAGACCATGGGAGAGTGGAATGAGTCCCACTCTCAGTGTTGGAGGTGATCAGCGTGCCTGACACGTAAAAAATCAGCCCTGTGAACCTCAGCTTTAAATATTCAAATATTTATTTACACTGTTTAGAATACAGTAGTGATCAAGAAAGACTGCGTCCTGCCCTCATAAGGCTAATATTAAATATATGAGGAAAAACGAAGCTCACTAAAAAGAAGAGATGACAGGAATGCCCATTCTAGAGAGACAGGTCAGGGCAGGCCTCTCGCACAAGGTGCGTGGCACCTGAAGGAAGTGAGGTGTGAACGCTGTAGATGCTGAAGGAAGAATGTTCCAGAAGAGGAGGTGGGATGACCAAGGCCCTGAGGGGGCGTGAGCTATGACATGAACAGCAAGCCTGCCATGGGGACCGAAGGCAGAGCAGCACGTTCGGGGAGCTTGGGGGGGTGCCGGGCCTCAGGCCAGGGGGTCCTGCTGGATCCCACATGCACGATGCGGCCCCAGGAGGGCTCTTAGCAGGGAAAGGGCGTGAATGGGTTTGTGTTTGGAAAGGATGGCTCTCTGACTACCTTGTAGATTAGCCCCAGAAGGGAAGAGGCAGGAGTGGAAACCGGGAGACAAGCGTGAGGACTTGGTGCTAGTGGAGGAAGGGTAAAGAACAAGTGGACCAAAAAGTGACTTGAAGACCCATGGGTCTAACATGTGTGACGGAGGAGAGGGGTCAAGGATGAGCTTAAGCTGAGCAGGCAGCTAGGTGGGTGGTGGCGGCACTGAGAGACAAGGAAGAGGGGAGGAAGGGTCTGGGGGGAAAGAGCAAGAGAGCCTGTGAGCTCTGAGACGCCCGTGGGACGTCCAAGGGAAGGCGACAGGGAAAGACCAGCATGGAGGCTGACACGTGGGCAGGATTCACCCACAGATGTGACTGGAAGCCCTGGGATGGGAAGGGACTGGCTAGGGTGCTGGTTCTAAACAGGGGAAGACTGCCCCCTCAAGGCTACTTGGAAACTGCAAGGTCTGTTTTCAGTTGTCAGTAATCCTGGGGGTACTATAGCATTAGCAGGAAGGGAGCAAGGAATCTAGATGTCCTGCAATGTCCCACGTAAGGAAGAATTCTTCTTCTCCTTCTTCTTCCCTTTTTTTTTTTTAAAGTAGGCTCCCTGCCCAGTGTGGAGCCCAACATGGGACCTGAACTCATGACCCTGAGAGGAGATCAAGAGTTGGACACTTAACTGACTGAGCCACCCAGGCGCCCTAAGGAAGAATTATTCTTAATCCTCTGACTTTAAAATGCTCTGAGAAACATTCATGTAGCAGAGAAAAATCTGTTCATAATGATCTGAGCTGAGAATCTAACTCCATTTTACATATAAATCCAAAGCTCCTGGGTGGCTCAGCTGGTTAAGCGGCTAACTCTTGGTTTTGGCTCAGGTCATGATCTCAGAGTCCCGGGATCAAGCTCTGCATTGGGCTCCACACTCAGCGGGGAGCCTGCTTAAGATTCTCTCTCCCTCTCTTATGCCCCGCCCTTCCCCCCACACCCCTGCTCTAAAATAATTTTTTTTTTAAGATTTTATTTATCCATTCGAGAGAGCAAGCAAAAGAACACGAGCAGGAGGAAATGGGGGGAGAGGGAGAGGGAGAAGCAGACTCCCCGACGAGCAGGGAGCCCGATGCAGGACTCAATCCCAGGACCCTGGGACCACGACCCAAGCCAAAGGCAGACGCTTAACTGACTGAACCACCCAGGCGCCCAATAAATAAATAAATCTTAAAAAAAAAAAAAAAACTAATTTTTTTGCATTGAATTTTTCCAGAAATAAAGCTACCACATAAACTAAGGAAACATTTAATTTTTTCTTTCAGAATTTTACCAAGAGATTTTCACTGTTTCAGAAAATCATGTTACTGTGATCCTGCCAACAAAATACCCGGTTATCAGTCCACACTGCTCACTGTGGCTCTGGGCAGAAGTGCACATTTAAATATTTCACGTGTTTAGCTGTGTCCAAGCATTTAAATACTGAAATACAGTATTTCATATGTATATGAAATAATACTTTCATATTATAATTATGACATAACACTATTTTTTAAAAACTATGTGTTGAAAAGCTCTATGAGCTGGGACTTTCATTTCCACCTAGTAAAGAATCAGGCCTAAGAGGTGGGCACTGGGCTAAGAGGTTAAGAAACCATGAAGGGAAGAGCGAGGGAAGAGAGGCAAAGCCAGGGTCAAGCTCTGGGTCCCTGCAACACCTCACAGGTCGGGGGGAGGAAACAGGAGACTGAGACACAGCAGCCAAGGAGAATCTGAGTGGTGGGCGAGGCGGACTGCAGTGATGCCTGGGGAAGCTGCTCAGATCTCCTTCACGACCAACACCCTCACTCTCTCACCTCCCAGAGAGGCATGAGACACTACCAGCCCCAGGAGAAGTTCCATCCCAGGAAATGCCACTCACCCCTCCTAGGAATCGGTCAGAATTCATGACTGGGGAGGGGGTTCAGAGACCCGGCCCCCAGGCCTCAATTCAGAACAAGTCAGAAGGGCTATCGGAGCTCCGGTGACCCCCCTGAGACCAGCTGAGGCCTCGGTGTGACTGCACGGTGGCTCCATTTCACTCTCTGCCCAATCTGCCCCCCTCATTCCCCTGCAAGAGTGGTCCCTGAGACCACTCCCGGATAAACTTTCTGCATGCAATCCTTCAAGAGGCTGTTTCCCAAAAAGTCTGACCTAAAGCAGCCAAAAACTGGGAAGAAGAAGAAAAAACAAATCAAGTAGCGGTAACGTATGTTTTTCAGAGATAGAGCAATAGAAGCCAAATAAGCATCTGAAAGAAATGAATGTTGCCTTTGGCAGGCAGAAAAATTATGATACGGGGCGGGGAGCAGAAGAACATCATGTTATAACAAACTTCACAACTGTCTTTATGTGCAATGATGACTTCAATAAACATTTTTTAAAAGGCTAAATTTAAATTTAAAAATGTTAGCTTTTAATTTATAGCCCTGCAAATAGTCACTTCTCAGTGGAGAAAGCTGGTAGCTGTCTCCTTAAGCAAATGGCCAAAGTTAACGTCACAAATACCAGAAGTGACATCATCACGCACATCCTTACGTGATGCGCTAATGAGGTGCTCCTGCCAGAACACCTCACACCAGGAAGTACCAGGCAAACACTGAGAAACCATCTTAAAAAACGGGCCTGTTCTCTTCAAAGTCATCGAGATCAAGAAAGACACTGAGAGGGGCGCCTGGGTGGCTCAGTCAGTTAAGCGGCTGCCTTCAGCTCAGGTCATGATCCCAGGGTCCCGGGATCGAGTCCCGCATCGGGCTCCCTGCTCAGTGGAGAGTCTGCTTCTCCTTCTCCCTCTGTCTGCCTCTCTGCCTACTTGTGCTCTCTATCTCTCTGTCAAATAAATAAATAAAATCTTAAAAAAAAAAAAAAAAGAAAGAAAGAAAGAAAGACACTGAGAAACGGAGACCCTGTTCCGAACAGAGGGAGACTAAAGAGACTCAACCCTGCCGTGCAGCATGAGTCCTTGCCAGGGAAGGACAACGGTTACTAGAAAGGATGATACTGGGGAAGATGATGAAATCTGAACACGGCCTGAAGACTAGTAAATAGTGCATGGATGTTCAATTTCCTGATTTTGACGGTCGCGCTGCAATCACGTAAGGGAACATTCTTTTCTTAGGAAATATATACCCAACTATTTAGGGGTCAAGAGGCATGATGTCTTCAACTTCCTCTCAACTGGCATAGTAGGGGGGAAATATATCTGTGTGTATAAATTAAATGGAAAAGCATAGGGGGCAAAAAGTAAATGAATGAGTGGGTAAAGGATATATGAGTTCCTTGTACTACTACAGAATTCTTATTCCACATATCTGTAAGTTTGCAAATATATCAAAACAAAACTACAAAAAAAAATAGAATTTCTAACTTTCAACAGCCTACTCTTTCTAATGGTCCTAAGCCTTTACAGAACTTCAAAAATGCCTGCTCAGGCTCATATGACGAGATGCTGGGGTCCCGAATGCCTCAGAAGGGCTCAGATAAAGGTGTTAAAGTCTCAGGATTCCAGGCAGCCTCCTCCCCAGCCCACTCAGTCCCCGGCATCCGGCCCACAGCCCCACTCACCTGCTGTCATGGGAACAACGTCGGAACGCAGCAACATCCGGATGCGGCTGGCCGGCTTGTTCCCGATCTTGATGTCCATGTCCATGGTCATTGGATTTGACCAGACCTTTTTTGCCGTGGGCTCTCCCTGGGCGCAGAAGAAATGTCAGGTTGGGGAGCACTAGACTCCGCAAGTCGGAGAGCGGGTATTCTGCATACACACCAAGAACCCAAGGGCAGCGAGCGGGCCGCAGCAAGGTGCCGCCAGCCGGAGCCCGAAGGCCGGGACCCCGAGCACCGGCTAAATAACTTCCCCCCTCCCCACCGACCCCGCAGGCTCGGGACCGCGTCCCACTTGCCCTCAGATGCCAGCTTGCTGCACCCTGGCCTGTGGTCCCAGAACCCCAGCTCCGTGGCCCACAGTGCGCGCCTCTCCACACCTGCAAACCCCAGTTCAGGGGCACCTGGGTGGCTCAGTCAGTTAAGCGTCTGCCTTTGGCTCAGGTCATGATCCCAGGGTCCTGGGATCCAGTCCTAAGTGGGGCTCCCTGCTCATTAGGAAGCCCGCTTCTCCCTCCCCTTCTGCAGCTCCCTCTGCTGCTCCCCCTGCTTATACTCTCTGTCAAATAAATAAAATCTTGGGACGCCTGGGTGGCTCAGTCGGTTAAGCGGCTGCCTTCGGCCCGGGTCATGATCCCAGGGTCCTAGGATCAAGTCCCACATCGGGCTCCTTGCTCAGCGGGGAGCCTGCTTCTCCCTCTCTCTCCCTCTGCTTGTGCTCTCTCTGTCAAATAAATAAAATCTTTAAAAAAAAAAAAAATAAAACAAACAAACAAAAAAAACCCAAATAAATAAAATCTTTAAAAAACAAAAACAAACAAACAATCCCAGTTCAAGCCCACTCCCGTGACAGGGACCCATAACCTTTTCCCTCTGTGCCAGGCCCTACAGATTCATAGCTGGCTGCAGTGGAAGCAGAATGGGCGGCGCTCGGGCTTGGGCCTGAGTGCCCAGGAGACAATGAGGCGGTCGGGCCTTGCTTTGTGCTCTGAGTGCACCGGGATGACTAGCTGATAAATACAACATTCAGTACAAACCCTATCATGTGTTTGCTAGAGAAAACTATGGTCTCTGACCTATTTGTGGTGTGGATTAATAGGGAAACGGATATGTACTGGCTTGCAGGCCAAGTTCTGGAATTGTTAAATAAGGCCCTTGAGGAACTGGCAACCCAGCGGGGGAGCGACATCCGCGAGTGCGTGAGGCACAGAGATCCCACGGCTGCACAGCCTTGGTTCCCATCGCGGTTCCCCACTCCGGAGCTGCGTGCTGTTGGACAAGTTATTAGATCTCCCTGTGCTCAGTTTTGTCACCTCGAGTTGGAGACAGTATTAGTACTTATCTCAAAGGATTATCGTTAGGATTCAGGATTTGTAAAGCCCTTAGAACAGTGCCTGGTATAAAGTAAGCAACATTTAAACATCTGTTAAATAACTACTGTCAAAATAATGCTGTAAGCGCCCGGACTGAGGGCGCCCCAGGAGCCCCGGCACCATGGAAGCCCAGAAGGGACCTTCGCTTACTCCACTGGAGGTGTCAGAAAAGTTTCCTGGAGAAGGTAGCAACTGAGCTCAGCGATGAAAGGTGAGTAGGAGTGAGCGAGATAAAGTCAGTTGGGAAGGGAACTTTTTAGGCCAAGGAACTGCTTATGTGAAAACACAGAGATTTATAGGTACCCACAAACTCTGTCCTAGAATGCCAAATGGGGATACAACGTGGAGAGGTGAGTGGGGTCCAAACACAGAGAGTCCCTCTGTCCCCCTGAAGGAGCCCGGACTCACCTCTCCAGATGAGGAGTCCTCAGACAGCTTGAGAGCCGTATGGTCAGCTCTGCCTTAGAAAGCTCCCTCTGGCTGCTCAGGACAGGAGCACGCAGGCCCGGGGCAGGGAGACCAGCTAGGGAGCTCCTGTCACTATCTGCAGGGGAGATGACAGAGGCTAGCCAAGCCACGGTGGCGGGAGCAAACAGGAGAGGAGAGATGCAGGCGGATGCAAAGGAGAACATTAGCAGGACATGGCAACGCAGGAGGTGTGGATTATGATGAGGAGCCAAAGAGGACATGGAAGTCCCTGGTGTGGGGGACTGCGGAAGACACCAAAATTCACTCAGATGGGGTACTCAGGATGACCAGAGTGGAAGGAGAGAGGAAATCCAGTTAGGACGTTACTCTGTTGATTTATGGTGACTGGGAGAGAGGAAATCCACTTGGGATATGTTTTGTTGATTTATGGTGACTGGGAGACAGGCAGGCAGAAACATGTGGAACTCAGGAGAGAGGTCAAAGCTAGCCCTAGACATCAGGAAATCAGCAGAAGGCTGAGTGGCTGTGATAAGCTCAGACACGGGCCACAGAGGCCGAAACTGCAAGGACAGCGTCAGAGAGGAGCCGAGGGCTAAGGGAGGAACTCAGAGAAACACCACTGCTCCAAGGGTGGACAGAGGAGGGGGAGCTCGGTTATTTATTCCCAGAAGCAATGGTCACGATGGGGTATCGAGAAGCAGGAGAAAGTGCTGAGGCAGGAAGCGCCCGGCACCTGGGTACATTCTGAGGAGCTGAGGCCTCTCTGGAATCAGGCCAGGAATAGGAAGGCAGCGAGCCTGGTGCCAAGGTCTTCAGTGAGGGTGCGGGAAAGGTCAGGAGGATGGCGGATGCTGGTGAGGGGGTATCCTCACTGTCCTTTCTCATCTCAGACCGCCACCTAGTTCAAGCAATCTCATGCTGGTACCCAAGCACGCACAGGATACTTCTCACCTAGAGCCCCACACGGACAAGAAAGCCAAGCTTCTCCATTCAATTCATCCAGTGCCGCCCACCTCAGAAGCGCCCTGGGTGGAAAGTGCCAGCCCCTCGCGGGGAAGCGCATGCCTTTGATCTCACCTCCCGGGTTTCCACTCTGGGAGGCTCCAACCCTTCTTCCTCTTTATTCTCTTCAAGAGTCTTCCGAGAAAACTTCAGCCAGTCATCATCTGCCCACACTGAAAGGAAAAGAATCGAACGAATGCTAAGAAATTCAAGCTTCTTGGCCAACTGCTCGCTAGCTGTGCCCAGTTCTTCGCTGCTCTGTCGACGAAGTGGACGACGGCCCATGGGGCTCTCACGGGCAGAAGGTACCGCTTAGGACAAGGGAACCTGTCACTGGGAAATGTCAGACCTTCAGGTCCAGCTCTCCACAGAGGCAGAGGCAGAGGAGAGAAACAAAGAAGGACTGAGCCGAGAGCCAAAAGGGAAGCCCCAGCCACCGTCAAGGCTGGAAGGGCACAGTCCGTGTCTACATCCCGGGGCAAGACTTTCCTGGGGACAACGGCTCTAGCTCTGCGGAGAATCTCAACCTCTGTTTCCACGGAGGTGCCGCGTTCTCTTCTCCCCCATACACCTCTCTCCCCGTGGACATACACCACCGCAGCGGGAAGTGAGACAGCGGAGGCCAAAGCTGAGGACGTGACGAGGAATCTGCGGTTGCCGCCACTCGCCCGGTCTGGATGAGCCTTCCTTAATTCTCACTGGGTTGGCTAAATGGACACGAACTGTCTGCCCAAAGAGTTCAATTCATTCTGAAAAGACTACAATACCACTCAGCTGCTTAAACCTTGTTTAAGTTAAAAAAAAAAAAAAAGATTCCATTTACTTCTAAGAAATCTGAGACTTGCCCATGATTAATTCTATGCTGGGAGCCCAAACCCCCCAACAGCAAGCTAAGCACAAAGCTAACCATAAACTGTCCCTGAGCCACCACATACTTCTTTCAACACCAATATGAAGTTCTGTGCTAGCATGATCTTCGGATCTGAAATTATAAGGGTAAATGCAGTTACCGTGTATTGAGTCTGCTTTAAAAAATCAAGATCAGTGGCACCTGGGTGGCTCATCAGTCATGATCTTGGGGTCCTAGGATCGAGCCCTGCAACGGGCTCCCTGCTTCTCCTTCTCCCTGCCCCTGGCTCTCCAATAAATAAATAAACAATAAATAAATAAAATCTTTTTTAAAAAAAATCAAGATCAGCACTAAATGGGAGAGAAACAGTATCGCTTGCTGGTGGGGAACATGTTTGATGAAACAGTAATGTATTCATGGAACGATGTATAGGGATACTTTATTATCCAAGAATAACTGATACTAGGGAAAGGTAAGTAGATAGATTTTTTAAAAAGGCTTGTTTTGGGTCTTTTCATGAAAACTAAAAAAAAAAAAAAATATGAAAAAAGATTCCTTAGTTTAGTAAGAGAGAATTATAACTATGCTCGTTCTTAGAAACAGATGAATCAAGTACGAATTTTACTTCTAACAATTAAGAAAAAATTGAACAAGAGCATGAAATATCCTTATTTCATATTTAGTCATAAAGATTGATTATAAGGAAAATAAAAGATTGAACATAAAGATAAAAAAAGGGAGGGTGGAAACATTTAAGAATTTTGTTGTAGGCAAAATAATGGTGCCCTCAAAGATGTCCACATTCCATTCCCCAGGACCTATGAATATGTAGAATTACATGGCGAGAAGGAAGTAAGATTGTAGATGGAATTAAGGTCACTAGTCTGCTGACCTTAAAATAAGGGTATCACACTGGATTATCCAGATGCACGCCCAGTGTAATCACAAGGGTCCTCTAAATGTGCAGAGGGAGGCAGGAGAGTTAGTTTCAGACTGATGCAGTGTGAGAAAGACTCACTGGGCCACTGCTGGCTTGAAGATAGAAGCGACCAGAAGCCAAGGAATGAGGTCAATCTCTACAAGCTGGAATATGCAAAGAAACAGACTCTCCCCTAGAGCCTCCACAAGGAATGGAGCCCTGCTCACGCAGTGAGACCCACTTTGGACTTCTGACCTCTAGAACTGTAAGATAATGCATTTGTGGTGTTTTGTTTTGTTTTTAAAGATTTTATTTAACTATTTGACAGAGAGGTGAGCACAAGCAGGGAGAGCGGGAGAGGGAGAAGCAGGCTCCCCGCTGAGCAGGGAGCCCGATGCGGGGCTCGATCCCAGGACCCTGGGATCATGACCTGAGCCGAAAGCAGATGCCTAACGACTGAGCCACCCAGGTGCCCCCATTTGTGGTGTTTTTAAAGCCACTAAATTGGTGGCAATTTGTTACAGCAGCAGTAGGAATTTAAATCATTTTCTCTTGAAGCACTCAGCCTATCACAATCCTTACAGGTTTTCTCTGGTTTAACTGCGAGAGAGCCACTTTTCTAGGGCTCAAAAGAGTCTCCGCTGTTGATGAGAGCCGACCACAGCAGTTTTCCACGATCGCTTTCACACGCCTCATGGAACCCTGCCTCTCATGCCAGCTTCACAGTTTCACCTTTGTAATCCTTGTACCTCTGTTTGTGGTACATCGCCCTAGACTGGAGGCCGGCAAACTTTCCGTCAAGAGCTAGACAGTAAATATTTTTTGTGGGTCATACACGGTCTCTGCTGCATATTCTTCTTTTTTTTCCCCCCACGACCCATTAAACATATAAAAAACGACTTAGCTCATAGGCCATACAAAAACAGGCTGCAGGCTGGATGTGGCCTATCGTCCAAAGTTTGCTGACCCCTAATGTAGATACAAAAATGTCGGGGACAGACTGGCCAACACAGGTGGTTGGCATTTATGCACACGGTCAATGGAAAGGCTTTCTGAATGAGAATTCATTTTATAAGTAGCCAGTTCCCAGTGAATACTTTCAAATAATGACAACTTTTGTGTCCTAGATAACTTTGAAACTGTGGAAACTGGAAACATGATAGGCGCCTGAGGGTCTCATGTCCTGTAAAGGAGCATCCCCATAAGGGCTTCAGTAAAAAGCAAAGAGTCTCAGCCAGACCAGGCTGTTGTTGCTGCTGAGCACCCTAAGAGGATATAAGTTCATGCTCGCAGTCCCACTCTTCCTGTAGTTAGCACTCAAATAAAAGCTCCGTAGCACAAGCACATGGAAAAAAGACACACTTTCCCTTCCTACCTACCTACCTACCTAGATTAGATGCATTTAACAAAGAGCATGTACTAACTGCTTGTTAGAGCTGGTGATGCAAGGATGCGTGCTCAGGTTGTGGGAACAGAATACACACAGGAACCAAGAACTAGCAATGCCAGGCCCCAGAAAGCTTGGGGCTCTGCAGGGTCTGTCTTCTATATTCTGCCTACATGAGGGGAACTATGAGCCAGGCCTGGTGGGCCTTCCTTCAACCAGAACGTCCAGTCCCTCGGCAACGGACCCCACCAAACCAGGGTTTTGGGGGTTGAATAATGTCCCCCGAAATTTCATGTCCACCCAAATTTCAGAATGTGACCCTATTTAAAAATAGGGCCTTTGCACGGGGCGCCTGGGTGGCTCAGTCGTTAAGCGTCTGCCTTCGGCTCAGGTCATGATCCCAGGGTCCTGGGATCGAGCCCCGCATCGGGCTCCCTGCTCCGCGGGAAGCCTGCTTCTCCCTCCCCCACTCCCCCTGCTTGTGTTCCTTCTCTCTCTGTATCTCTGTGTCTCAAATAAATAAATAAAATCTTTAAAAAAAAAAAAAATAGGGCCTTTGCAGACGTAATTAGTCAAGATGAGGTCATATTGGATTAAGATGGGCCCTAAGTCCCATGACTGGTATCCTTGTAAGTAGAGGAGACGCAGACGCATGCAGGGAACAAGGACCTGTGAAGACAGGGGCAAAGACAGGGCTGATGCAGTTACAAGCCAAATAATGCCAAGGACTGCCAGGAGCCACCAGAAGCTAGGGAGGGAAGGATTCTTCCCTACAGCCTCCAGAGGGAGCATGGACCTGCCAACACCTTGATGTAGGACTTCTAGCCTGCAGAGCTAGAAGAGCTAAGAGAATAAATTTTTGTTGTGTGAAGCCACCCCAACTGCTGCTCTCCCTGCTTGTGCTCGCTCTCTCTAACAAATAAAGTCTTTATTTTTATAAAAAAGATTTTATTTGACAGTGAGAGAGCATAAGCAGGGGGGGAGCGGCAGGCAGACGCAGAGGGAGAAGCAGACTCCCCGCTGAGCAGGGAGCCTGATGCGGGGCTCAATCCCAGGACCCTGCAATCATGACCTGAGCTCAAGGCAGACGCTTAACCGACTGAGCCACCCAGGCACCCCATAAATAATAAAATCTTTTTAAAAAATGAAAATCTAATTTTTAGATGCTTCCAAAAATATTAAAATCATTTTATTTTAAATAAACATAGCTAAACAGTGACTTTTTAAACTTTGTAGTATCCAATTCTACCACTACAGAATTTAAGCCTTAAGTTACTTTCCAAGCATTTTAATGACTTTTGTTTATAAGACTTACAGAACATAGATAAAGTTGTTTATCAGTTATTCCTTCCATGGGTGGCTCAGATGGTTGAGCATCTGCCTTCGGCTCAGGTCATGATCCCCGGGTCCTGGGATTGAGCCCCGCGTCAGGCTCCCTGCTCAGCGGGGAGCCTGCTTCTCCTTCTCCCTCTGCCACTCCCCCGCTTGTCCTCTCTGGCTCTATCTCTCTGTCAAATAAATAAATAAAACCTTAAAAAAGATTATTCACTCCAACTGAGCACCAAATGAATACAGAGCGCTTACCTCACTACTGAGTTTTGTGACTACTAGTGAAGGGAGCCTAGTCCTGTCCTCAGGAAAACGTTACATTAGCTGGCAGACAGCAAGAGCAACAGGAGTTACTAATTTATAGAATTCAGGGAGGGTACAGCCCCCAGAAAGCCAGTCTTACTGTTTTATTTAAGAAACGAACTGAAGGCTCAGATGGTTTAAATATCACACCCAGAGTTAGTGGCACAGCTGGGTCTAAAACTCCTATCTTAGAGAATAACAACCAAAGATCACATAGAAATGTGCACGGTAACTGTGATACCATTTTAAGGGAAACTCCCTCGGGGTGAGTAGAGGCCAAGGCCCTCACTGCTGCAGCTGAGCTTCCCTGCCGCCCTCTGCTATTTAAAAGCACAGCTGCCAACAAGGGAGGTCTGATCAGCAGGTGTGGTGGGGTATAGCTACCCAGCAGGTGGCGTGAAACAACACCCAGACCTTTCAAGATTTTTCTAAAACTACCTTCCTGCTGAATCCTACTATACAGTTTGTTTATTAAATGATCAGAAATCAAAGGCCCCAAAGGGTTCCAATGTGGAGAAAGCCTTTCCTCAAATCCAACAAACTGTCAATCTCTGTGAATTTCAGCCCATAGCCACACCACCATCCTGGCCCTGCTGTCCTCAGAACGTTCCTCTTACATCACCAAGATCATAGTCATGTTGACCCAGAGAGGCATCCTCCTGAACTTCGTTACATACCAACCATACACAGAACACACGACTTAAAATTTTTCCTGAAGTCCTTTTCCTGACATTAGGAATCTGAAAATGACACTGAAGTCCTCACCTGTTTCACCAGAAGAAACTAAGTATCTGTGGTGTCTCCAAAAGGAAGCAGCATGAAGAACTCTGTTGTCCACCTCCTCTGCCAGCCCACCTGCAAAGACCACGTGCCTTCTGAACCGATGCCCTCCACACTCTTGGTACAAGCTGCTACAACACAGCCAGACAGCAGCGGCCGGAGGAGGAGTCCCTAGTGTTTTAGGTATACAAAATGACCTGTGAGGTACACTCCTCCCCCATCCCCTTTCAGACTTACATCGAGCCTCTGGTTACTCTGATACCTTCACTGCTTCCAGTTTGACTCTCTCTTCTATACAATCACTAGAATGAATCCAAGAAAGCGCAAATCGGATCACATCACTATCCTGCTTAATATTCTCCAACAGCTCATTATTGCCCACGGAACAGAGTCCAAATTCCTTAGCACGGCATATAAGACCTTCCTAACCTGAGCCCTGCCCACCTATCTATTCTTCTTTCTCCCTTGCTCCCTCAACGCAAACCATTTGCCCCCAAATGTTAGACCACTTCACCCCTCCAGGCTCTTGCTGCTCTCCATTCAGGTAACAGCCTTACTCCAGATCTTTCAAACCCAGCTCCGGCCTCGGTGCCTCGGTGCAGTTTGCCCTCCCCTATCCAGACCGAGTGCTCATTCCCTGAAACCCTCAGCCCGACCCTCCCATCAACACTGTCCATCAAACGCTCGCATCATGGTGCTCACCAGCCCCGGTAAAGATGTTTTCCATAATTCCCCACCTATTCTGTGAATTCCTTCCTCTAAGGGGCCAGGACTGCGGAGTTTATGGAATGAATGGGCATGAGAGTTTGGAATGCGGTCCGAGGTCACAATAACAGATCTCACCAACTCTCCGAGACCAGGGTCAGAGGGAAACGGGTTCTGGGCAGCGCTAGGCCCAGCAAAGCCCTTAGGTCGCAGGCGCTGCTCACAGGCTGGAGGAGCAGAGCCACAAGAGACCCGCCCGGCTAGCTTCAGTGGAGCCCTCAGGCCGGCTCAACAAAAAAAACAGCATCGTCTAGGTGGCAGCCATCTTGCTCCCAGGCTCTTCCGCCGGAAGCTGTAGCTAGGCCCTGCCCCCAGACCCGCCCCCTCGCTGGTTGCGCACGGCGCTGGGCTCCTGTCCAGGGGCAGGTGGATCTTGGTTTGAGGGGCACTCGGAAGGTAACAGAGAACACAAATACATAGCCGCATTAACCGCGGAAGTCAGAAAATATGGGACTCTACTTCGACCCGGCCTTTATTTCTATTTCTTTTAATGCTGGTGTGATTAACATAATTAACAATGTTATATTTGTTTCAGGTGTACAATATAGTGATTCAGCGAATCCATTTACAGCTATGTGCTCAAGATAAATGGAATCTTAATCCCCATCACCTATTTCACCCATCCCCCCACCCACCTCCCCTCTGGTAACCGCAAGTTTGTTCTGTGTTTAGGAGTCTGTTCTTTGGTTTGTCTTTTTGTTTTGTTTCTTAAATTCCACGTGAGTGAAATAATATGGTATTTGTCTTTCTCTGGCGTATTTCGCTTAGCATTACACACACACACTTCTTTATGCATTCGTCTATCAGTGGGCACTTGGGCTGTTTCCATAGTTTGGCTATTATAGATAATGCTGCAATAAACATAGGGATGCATGTATCCCTTTGATTTAATATTTTTGGGTTTTTTTTTTAAGATTTTATTTGCCCACTTGAGGGTGAGAAAGAACTATGCGGGTGGGTGAGGAGCAGAGGGAGAGAAGCAGACCGAGCCAAGCAGGGAGCCCGATGGGGGAGGCTCCATCCCGGGATTCTGGGATCATGACCTAAGCCAAAGGCAGACACTTAATGAGCCACCCGGTATTTTCGTATTCTTTAGGTAAAGAATAGGTAAATACCCAATAGTGTGATTAGTGGATTGGGTAATTGTATTTT
>NC_058406.1:29842988-29951844 GCF_002201575.2 Neomonachus schauinslandi
AGGTAAATACCCAATAGTGTGATTAGTGGATTGGGTAATTGTATTTTTTTTTTAAAGATTTTATTTATTTATCCGAGACAGAGAGAATGAGAGACAGCATGAGAGGGAGGAGGGTCAGAGGGAGAAGCAGACTCCCTGCCGAGCAGGGAGCCCGATGCGGGACTCGATCCCGGGACTCCAGGATCATGACCTGAGCCGAAGGCAGTCGCTTAACCAACTGAGCCACCCAGGCGCCCTGTATTTTTTTTTTTTAGGAACCTCCATATTGCTTTCCAGAGTAGCTGCACCAGTTTGCATTACCACTCCCAGTGCACAAGAGTTCCTATTTCTCCAGATCGACACTTGTTTCTTGTGATTTTAGCCATTCTGACAGGTGTGAGGTGATACTTCATTGTCTTGATTTGCATTTCCCTGATGAGTGGTGACATCTTTCCATGTCTATTGGCCATCTGTCTTTGGAAAAATGTCTGTTCATGTCTGCTGCCATGTTTTAATTGGATTATTTGGTTTTCCTTCCTTTTTTTTTGGACTAGGCTCTATGCCCAACACGGGGCTCAAACTCACGACTCTGAGACTAAATGTTGCATGCTCTACCAACGGAGCTAGTCAGGCGCCCTGAGTTGTACTTCTTTATATATTTTAGATCCTAACCCTTTGTTGGATGTCTACAAGTATCTTCTCCTTCAGTAGGTTGTCCCAGTTTTATTTTCCTTTGCTGTGCGTAAGTGAATCAGCCTTTACTTAAGGTGAGTCCAGACCTTAAAGAAAATGGGGAGTCTGCTAACTGCTAAGAGGGAAGAATATTCTAAGGAAAATGACCCCCTGGGTAAGGTCCCGAGTAAAGACAGCCTGCCAGATTTCAAGGAAGGTAAAAAGTGTTCCTAGAGGACAGGGAGGGCAAGCAGACTGGTTGACCTTGGCCAGGTGAGGGCTGTTTTGAGAACTAAAGGAACCACAAAGTGCTTAGGACTCCATTTGTTTGCTGTTGCCACTCAGACCTAGCCCCAAGCCTTTTCCCATTGCCAGAGGAAACCTCAGTTGCATAATCAGCTGACTGCAGAAGAGGGGACCCATAAATGCCAGCTAACACATCCAAGGAGGGAGTGCACCCACTTCTTCCGGGTCAGACCCCAGGTCTGCTATGATCAGATTTCTATAGGTTTCTACAGGTTAAATGGGGGTCCATTATAAAGGTCCTCCCACAAGAGAACGCAATGGGACAGTTCTGTATACCATTGCTAATAGTCTGTTTGTAACCCATCAGGAAAGGATAAGCTATACAGAACTTCATTTGACTCTAAATACATCCTAAAATTACTTCCAAGTGAAAACTGGATTTAACAGAGTGAAACAGTACAGGCAGTTTTATGGAGATTTTTTTCTTTATTGAGAAACTTAAGACTTGGGTACATCAAATAAAACCAATTTCTGGGGGAAAAAATCAAAACCCACAATAGAAAAAAAAAGTTAACACTGTCTGGGCCATAGCAGAACCCAGAGAATATATTCTTTTAATTGAAAAATTCTAGGTGCTTCATAATTGACCTTTTGATACAAAATGACCTATTAAATTTCCAATTTGTGGTTCTTGGTGTTGAGGTCCATAGGACACGCTAGGAATCTTCAAACCTTGAGCTGAATTCCAGGAGGGGTTATTTGGCTTTTGAATCCTGAAAAGCACCAACACAAATTAAATACATAATCAGAAAAACCTGAGATGCACTGAATCCCCGGCTTATAAAAAGGTATTGCGAGAGCAGTGCTTCCTGACATTCGGGCAGGAAGATTTTGTTGGGGCTGTCCTGGGCACTGTGGAACATTTAGCAGTATCCCTAACCTCTACCCACTGGATGCCAGTGACACATCTCCAGCTGTGACAACCCAAAATATGTCTCCACTGGCAAATGTCCTCTGAGGGGGAACTCCTGGCTGAGAATCACCCACTCTGAGGCTAGCTAGGTACTATAAAGCCCCACGCCCTTCCTGGCCATCCTGTACTCAAAGCTACCATTCTCTTGCTTAAATCCAAATGAAGGGTCTGGGCCCTTACCACGTGTCCTTTCCCCTCGCCTCTGGCTCTGGTTTGTCTGGTCCTCTCCTTCCTCCATGAGGAGGCACCCGCCAGTCCTGGTCATAGGTCCTAGTTAAGCCTCACTCACCCCCACCCCTGCGGCTGGGGGCCACAGCTGCCAGGGTCAGAAGTGGACTAGAACACACCCTGTAACTGTAGTCAGGTGTGTCTGTCTCTCCCACTCCGACACCAGGGCCCGTGCCCCTTGTGTTCCCCGAGCCACGCGGCGGCTGCACACACAGCTGCTCTCACCAACTTCAAGCCAAACCAGGGAGATATGTTCATAGAAATGAGGCTGTGGGATCTGATTATGACGCCTTATCTGTCATTATTCTAACCCAAAAAGGTCATTCATCTAACCAGGGGCTCCTTCTACAGAAAACTGTCTGCTCCTTATAGTTTACAACCTGTTCTCTCTTTTCTCCAAATTAACTCTTCCAGATGACAGACAGAACCCAGGTGACTGCCTGTCCAAGGTGCCAGGTTATAGTGGCTCTAAGTAATCTTTTAGGAAGATTGTCACAAGTCAAAGCCATTGCAGAAAACAAAAAACAGCCAAACATACGGTTTTTCCTTGGCTAAGAGGTAGCAGCGGCAACAGCGCCCACCTTCTGGGCAGCTTCTTTCTTGGCATGATGAGCCTGCAGAACCGCCACAGCTTCATCCACCTGTGAGCAATCTCCAGGTGGTTAGTGACATCTGAGCAGAGGCCCTCGGCCCCTCCCTGGCGCGCGGGGCCCAGCAGTGGTGTTGCCGGGTGCTGCCCGCTCCTAATTCCCACCCACAGCAGCTCTCAAGTCACAGGCGAGGCGCGACGAGAGAGTCGGGAGACAGCAGACCCGCCTCCCCCTGCAGGGCCTGGGGACCAGCTCACCTTGGAGCGGAGCGACTCGGGGGACTCGAGCATGTGCAGCAGCTCAGAGTTGTCAATCTCCAACAGCATGCCCGTGATTTTCCCAGCCAGGTTTGAATGCATGGTTTGGATGAGCGGGAACAAACGTTCTCCTGGGGGTGGAGATCGAATTAAAGCCCAGGGTGAATCCCAGTGAATGGACACTGGTGTCCGGGTCAGTGCCAGGCTCTGGCCCCCTCTCCTGCAAACACATGGCTCACTCACCCAGCATCTGCTTCTGCTCCTGGGGGGGGCGCTGCGGCCAGCATGGAGGCGGTCAGGGGCTCCTGCCCCTGCACATGGACCGCAGGCTGCGGTGCCTGGGAACCAGGAGAGGCAGCAGGTTAGCAACACTGAAAGGACGCTCGATGGTCCTGAGCCTGACCACTCAGTCTGAAAGCCTACTATGTGACAGAGATGGAGGTGGGTGTCCTTGGTGCCAAGGAACTAATGGCAAGCTTGGGGGATGAGGGGTTACAGGAGCAACAGAGTGTTATAGGCTTGAACACAAAACCAACTACAATAAAAACAGCATGCTATTAAAAGGGAAAGGAAATGACTAAGAAAATAAACCTACAAGGCTCAGCAATCATCAAATGATTCCATTTATAATTACATCCCACATCACTTTATTGTACCAAATGTTTTTATTCTATCAAATGCTTGAGGACTGTCAACATGCATGGTCAATGCCAGTCCCAGCCCTAAAAGGAAGGCTCTGAAGGTAAAAACTATTTTACGTAAGCAGAGTTCTGAGGCATCTCGCATTTAGACAGCATGAAGCACGAGCAGGCGACTTAGGGGCCACAAGGCAGACTGCAGCTCCTCTAAGCAAATTACTCCTGGGCTCTGGGTCCAGTCCCCCATCCCAACTTAAGATCTCTGAAGCCGAACTTCTCTTCTGCTAGATGAAGCTCTTTCCTGCCTGCATGTCCCAGTCTCGCAGAGCAGCTAAGGATCAACTCGGCCAGTGGGCGTGAGCAGCTCAAAGAGCTAAGCGAGCACACACATGTTGTACAAAGGAGGGCGGAAACAGCAGCTGTTTCTGCTGGGGCATTTCTGAGTAGACTACTACGGGGAGGAATACTTCCCAGCCCCTTCTCTCCCAGCAAGAGAGCCCGAGAGGTAGTGTCACCACAGAAAACACGGCACCCTGACACAGCGGGCATTTAATACCTGTTGGAGGAATCAAAGCAAGGCACCTTTTCAATCAAGTGCCAACAGGGGAGATCCTTTTAGCATTCTGTTTGGTGGGCCTCACCTGCAGGGGCTGGATGGCAGGGTGAGGGCTGCGGACACTGGAGGCGTATTTGTAAGGTGCGACAGCCCGAGGGGCAGTAGCAGCAACAGCAGCACGAGGTGCTAAGGTCTGCACGGCTGGGGGAACACCTTCGGAAAAGAACAAGCAAAATTAAAGCCCATCAGTCTGGGCAAAGACCCGTCAAATCCCATCTTTCCCCATTCTGTGTGCATCCAATACCACCTCCAGACTGGCAGCTGTCAGTCAGCCCTTGCTGGGCGGCACCAGCCCCACCAAAGTCCATAGCCAAGCGGTCCGGGCACTCAGACCCTACAACAGACCAGCAAATGCACATCAGTGTCGGCAGCGGATGTCCAACTGGCCACGTCCCACGGAAGGAGCCATTCCAAAGCCTGTTCACACAACACATCGCACACGGGACCACGACTGCTACTTTCGAGGAGCAGCCAACAGAGAACACACAACTCTCTCCACCTCTTGGAATACGGGACATAGTCTGTAAAGAACAGTTTCCTTCAATCTCCCAACCCCACCCAAAAGAATAGGCTGCCTCTGTAGTCATCCAGCTAACAGGCTCCTATAATTAAGCTTTCTCACATGAGTCACCAATGAGCAGAATCCTTAAAGTCACCAACATGCCTAGAACTCCCACTGTTTCTCTGCTCCCTAAGGACCAACCAGAGCACACAGCCATGATTACAGGACCGGAACTGGAACGTGGGCCCAACAAACTGACCAACCCTGGGCAGGGCCTAGCCAACCTGACTCCCTCCTCCCCAGGCCACACTTCTCAAGGCCAGTTTGCTCACCGACTCTCTGAGCGGTAGTAGGGAGGCCGCGAGAGGCCGGAGCATTACCAGTTGGAGCCAGATGGCGAAGAGCGGGACGAGGCCCAGACTGGCGTATAGCACTTGGCATTCCTTGGAAGCCTGGTGAAGACAAAAATTGTGCATCACTGATGAAGCATGTGGACCAGAACCTAGGCTGCGCCTCAGAGGGGGCGAGGAGGAGAGGCAGGGAGCCCAGGGAGGCATATCCCGGGTGATGGAACCAGCACTCCCCACCACCTACCTTGAGGTCTCCCACCTTGCTGCCAGCGGGGGTTAGGCCTCATCTGTGCTAACTGGTTGGGTGTGTAATATGGAGGTCTTCCCTGGGCCTGCAAGAAAGAGCACCCAAGCCCTTTTATTTGAAGGACCTGAATCCGAATGGAGAAGTATCTCATCTCATCTCACTGCCAGGCCCGAGGCTAGTTATTCAAGACATTCTCTGAGTACTCAAAGGCCTGGGGGAGGGAAGGCCAGTTAACGGGGATTCTTTCATTCTAACTCACTACTGCATGAGAGTGAGTGAGAGAATGAATAAATCTTCATTTTCATGGGTCCTTACTCTGACCTTCTGAACTCCAATATCCAAAACCCCTCACCCCAACCACCACGGGCTGCGGCAACAGCCGTCGGGGGGCAGGTTCCGAAGACCCAGGCACACAAGCTGACCCACCTGTGGGACTGCTGGCACGAAGTAACCACCGGCTGCAGGCTGGAACTGATTTAAGATGGCATTGGCAGGGAGTGCTCGCATTCCAGCCACCCGCTGCATGTACTGGTTGGTCAGGTGAGCCTTTCGCTCTTCCTTCCTCTGGGCCAGGGCGACATATAGTGGCTTGGAGCCCACGATGCGTCCGTTCATCTCGGTGACTGCTTTGGTCGCCTCTTCAGGAGATGAGAAGCAGACAAAGCCAAACCCTTTGCTTCTCCCATCCTCCAACATTACCTACAAAGGGACCAGCTACTTAAGGAAAAGGTGTTCTAGTTTGGGGGACAGCTATTAAGAGCCAAAAAACCTGGTTTCTGCCGCAAACAGTTCCCAAGTCTAGGGCAAGGGTTCTAGACCTGTCACGGGATGTACCCCAGACCAATTAAGTCACAACCTCTAAGGAGAGGACCTAGGCATTTTGTTTGTTAGATCCCCAGGTGATCCTAAAAGTTTCTAAACACTATGATATGGCTAATGGTTAAACCAGGAACCCAAAGATATTTCCTGACACCTAGAAGCATAGTAGCTACCTTTGGATACCCGACAGAGATCTGGACAGTGTTAAGCTGTTTACTTGTAAAACTCATCTGCCCAAGACCTTGGTGAACAAAACTTTTATCATCTCTTAGCAAGGTTAGGATATGCTTTTGAAATACCACATACACGCAGGAGTTACAAAACCAATGACTGCCACCATTAATTCAATGGGAGTTAACAGCAGAAAGGTGACCAGCTAGGAGAAACAGCTGGATTCTAGTCTCAGTTCAGCAATTTCTAAGCTCTGTGATTTTTTTTTTTTTTAAGATTTTTATTTATTTGAGACAGAGCACAAGTACGGGGAGCGGTAGAGGGAGAAGCAGGCTCCCTGCTGAGCAGAGAGCCTGATGAGGGGCCTGATTCCAGGCCCTTGGGTTCATGACCTGAGCTGAAGGCAGATGCCCAACCGACTGAGTCACTCAAGTGCCCCCGCCCCCCCCTTTAAAAAGATCTTATTTATTTTTTTTGAGAGAGTGCATGAATACATGGGAGCAGGGGTGGGCAGAGGGAGAGAATCTTTTTTTTTTTTTTTAAAGATTTTTATTTATTTGTCAGAGAGAGAGAGAGGGAGGGAGAGAGCACTCACGAGCAGGAGAGCAGCAGGTTCCTCGCCGAGCAGGGAGCCCGATGCGGGGCTCCATCCCAGGACCCTGGGACCATGACCTGAGCCGAAGGCAGCCGCTTAACTGACTGAGCCACCCAGCTGTCCCCGAGGGATAGAATTTTAAAAGCAGGCTCCACACTCAGCACAGAGCCCAGATGTGGGGCTTAATCTCAGGACCCTGAGTTCATGACCTGAGCCGAAATCAAGAGTCAGATTTTTAACCGACTGAGCCACCTAGGCTAGCTGCCCCTAAGCTATGTGAAACACTTGCCCTCTCTCTGAAGCTTGATGCCCACGAGATCCTCTAAGGCCAACTGCCACAAAGCCACAGGTCTACCGGTTCAGGCCATCTTTTCCCACAGACGGCTAGTCATTCAGACAGTTCTTTTCCTCACCTGAAAAGGTGACTTGTAGCTCCCCCCTGGCCTACCTCCTCAGAAACATTGATAGCAACAGGACAATGTGTGCCTGGCATCATTTTGTGTCTTAGCTTGCTGCCTGGACAGCCCTCCCGAGGTGGAGGACATGAAAGTAAGGATGCGTACCAACCCAACGGCTCTATCAATGAGATGGGCCAACGCAGTCTCTGAAAACATGACACCCTGATCTTGAAAATAGGGCCTGTGAAACTTGCAAGACACGGTTCTTTTATCCTCTTCCTACAAATACCAACTCGAACATTGTGCTGATAAGCAAGGAGAGACCATCATTCCTCACACCGATGAAGGCCAGTGGCCAGTCAAGGAGGTGGTAAGAGGGAAGGGGCGAGGAAACAAGGAACCCCGACAGGGTGGCTCCTGATCAACTCCCTGCTACAACTGACGTTCCTTTATGACGCTCCCAGGTTGTGCGTGACGTAAAGCTAAGGGCCAAGGCAGGGTCACCACGTCTTTATCAGCGCACTCAGCCTCCGTTCTCAGCCCCAGACTCTGACGTGTGCCGCACCTTCGCGGAGCAGCAGCGTCTGCATCAGACTAGGGTCCAGAACCTTCACACATGCATCACTTCCCATCACACCCACCACGGGCCTTGCCCGAGCACGTTCCATCCTCACGTAACCAGTGTTCTCCTGCTCAAGGACTCTAATTCCTTAGCTTTAGGAGGGGATTCATATGCATTCACCCTGCTGCATCAGTTGATAGGAGTACCAAAGAAAACCAAGCAAACGATGCACACTGCAAAACGTGTAAGAGCCATCTTTCCACTCCTCTTAGCTTTGTAAGGCCAGGACAGAAGTTCCCAAACCCAGTTCCCAAGTCCTCAAAATACCTTTGTGCAAGGAGAAGTGTGGCAGAGTCGTAGAGACAGGCTCCAAGACAAATGGAAAACAACCCGTCTGGATTTCCTCTGCTCATACTGTTGCACCATCTGTCCCCACACCAGCACAAAGCAGCAAAGAATGGGAAAGATTCAGGTGCTTAGGGGTCAATAGGAGGGACTGCTCAGATTCACCACACCTCAGTGCCTGGGAGACAGTGCAATGTATACCTCATGAAACGCCCTTCTCCAGAGCATATACTCAGATGCGTAATTGAACGCCAGGAGGAATTTGCTAGATTAATGTGGTATCTATCCTCAGAAATGAACACGATTTAGATTCCACTCCTTCAGTGAAACAAATGCCAATAAACCTCTAAAAAGTTGTAATTTCTACTTTCGATCCCAAATCTCAGTATAAAATACCTTAGCACTGGTGATTGATCCAAAAGGAGAAAACTCTTTCCTTAACTTCTCATCATCAATGGTGTCATCCAAGTTCTTAATGTAGAGATTCACCCCCTGAAGCAGAAGGATCACCATTAATGCACGTCTGTACCCCACATATGCCCTAAGACCCTGGTTGTCAAAATGTGATCCTAGACCAACAGCAGCCCCGCTCCTTGGGTATTTCTTAGAAATGCAACTTCTCGGGCCCAAACCCCAATCTACTGAATCAGAAATTCTGGGATTCTGAAAGCCACGTTTTCACAAGCCCTGCAGGGGATTCTGATGCAGGCTCAGGACTGAGACTCCTGCCGCGGACTCTGACAGGACCCTCAGTGTGGGCCTGGCTTTCTGCACAGCTCCTCTGGCTGACTACTGGCCCCAGTGGGGCTCCTACCACTGCTCCAACAAAGGGTAATCATTTAAGTAAAAAGAACCCACACAAGTAAGAACAACAGACTGAGGCTTCCGGAATGAGTCCCTAAACGAATGAATCAATCTTTTGCCCTTGTTCTAGAATCGTTGCTGTATCTGGTAGGTATTTCCTTTTACACCTCAGGATCTTGGGAGAAAGGAGAGGAAGAGGCAGATTCCAGGTGCCCAAAGAGAAAGCCTGCTAAACCTAAGGGTGCTCCTGCCAGTATTCCACAGTAAACCCCTGGGTGGGAGGCTGTGCCAAGAGCCCCTCTCACCTGATACCGACTAATTCTCTCTTGTTTTAGCTGTTCAAATTTCCGCTTTAACTCAGCCTGCCGTTCCACTTTCTTCTGGGCACGGCCTACAAAAATCACTTTCCCACTGATTTCTTTTCCATTCATCTCTTCCACAGCCTAAAGAGGAAACACAGGTCTTAAAAATCAAGACGTGGAGGCAGGGGCCTTGCTCTGGACGCCTGAAAGTCCCACCACAACATTCCAAGAGAAGGAAATCTTTCCTATAGGGCTAAAAATTAATTTTATTCCATCTGAAGTCAGCTAAGCAAATCCAAACTTCCTTGTGAGTAAAATGGGGTTACTACTTAAATGGGTTATTGGTCCAGATGATACAGAAAAAAATTGTATTTTTATAAATACAAGCGCGGCAGACATGAGCCCAGGCTGCTAATCTGGGTGTCGCTGAGTCTCTCCTGTTCTGTGGGGAGCGAGTGGTGCACGCTGAGCGCCCAGCACCATGCTTTCCCCGTAAGCAGCTGCTACTGCCAGCAAGTCAGCAACTCCTGGGGCCCTGAGCCCCCTCACTAGGAAGGGGAGCAAACACCCATCCTATTCTTTCACCCTACAGGGCACCCTACAGAGCTAGGTGACAGGTAGGTGCCAAGTGCTCTGGGAACAGGTAAATGACGGATTAGCACGTCAAGTCCCCTCAGGCCAGGAACGATATCACTATGACACTCGGGCAATGCCCGTCTCTGCTCGGCTATGTGCGAGCCAGGCCCTGCCCACACTCGGGGCCACTTCCTGCAAATGTTTCCCCAACCCTCGTGGGACTCTCACCTTATTGGCATCCTCGTGTTTTTCGTAACTCACAAAGCCAAAGCCTTTGGATTTCCCACTGGGATCTCTCATCACCTTGACACTTAGGGTCTTACCTATTACCAAAGGACAGAACTATTAGTAACACCATCTCTGTTACAGCTCAAGGAGAGAAGGCTTCTCTAGGAGCCCAAATGAAGCCAACTCTTGCTGAACCCAGACGGACTCTAGAAAGAGGTGCCGTGCCTGGCCTTCTACTTCTGACCAAGCTACTGAGACGGCTCTGGGGCTGGGACGAGGTAGGATGAAGCCAAGAGTCTATTCCTATCTACTCTGTGACCCTGTCATGCAAGGTAGTTTACTTCTGGGCCTAGGCGCCCTCATCTCTTAAACAACTAAGATACAGGAGGAGTTGTAGGTCCAGTGGACTGCAGAAGGGGGCACATGGGGTGAAGAAGCCCAACTTACCAAACTGGCTAAATAGCTCTTTCAGACTCTCATCATCCACCTCTTCCCCAAAGTTTTTGATATAAACATTGGTGAACTCCTTGGCTTTGGCTCCAAGCTCAGCTTCCCGCTCTTTTCGAGACTTGAATCTGCCCACAAACCTAAAAAGAGACCATGGGAAACAGTGAACACCCAGAGGAACAAAAATCATGATTTCCAGGGGCCCAAAGGAATATAGGTTAAAGGCTGACAGGAGAGGTTAAAACACACGAGTCCCCATCCAACCACCAAGACAGCAAGCTCAGAGATGCCCCGACTCCCCAGCAGAAAGAGAGAGGCAGGACTGTCCTGCAAGGACCAGCCCCAGGACTCCTGGCTCAGACCAGGGCTACTCCTACCACATCACACTGCCTTCGTGAAGAAACCTGATGACCATGTTTTTAAAATGTTCATTTCTGTGCATCTATGTAAATGCATAGAAAAGGTCTGGAAGGATACAAACCAAACTGTTAACAGGGGTTAGCCCTAGGGGTGAGACTGCTAGAGTGAACTATGAAGAAGCCTTTGCTTTTGCACTGGCCTCATTCTGGTGGTGTTGACACAAGTGGGAAAATGTATCTATACGCTGAAAAATCTTTAGATCTCTCTCTAGTGATACCTTTGTAAGACTTCACCACTGGCCACATACACATTATCAATGTAATCCATCCCCTGGTCTGTTCAACATAAAAAGGCGCCCCACAAAGAACAGAAATGATTTTTGCTTGCTATAGCCAAGACTTATTATCCCTTCTCTCCCTGCCATGGCTTAACTAAGACCCCCCCCCTCCCTATTCTGCAATAACCACACTAAAGCAACAAGGTCTATTATGAACAGCGTCTTCTGCCATCAGATCAGATTCTTCATTATAACCAAATTAAGTATTACTGTGGAACCAGCCTTGTATGAGAAGGTCACTGAGTCGTAAGTTAGCCAACTGGAGATCTTGGGACAATTTGGCATCAACCCCTAGCAAATGACCCCATGGACAGACCTGAGTCACAGGAAGGCCAAGGTCACATGGCTAGTACACAGCTCCTGGTCAGTCCAGGGCCCTCTCCACTCTGCCGCTGGCCAAGACCCCTGCTCAGAAAGGGCTCATAGCTGCCTTCCAGCAAGCCCCAGTTGCCGGTGCTCACAAAACCCACAGACGGATGATGCTTTTAAGGGAGAGGCGGCAGGCAGGCCATGGCTTGGGCAGGAAGCCCACCTTGGCGAGTCAAAGGGCTGCCACGGCTCGGGCAGGGAGACTCACCAGCCCTGGAGTGGAGAGGTAGGAGCAGGCCACACTTGGGCCGAGAGAACCAGTAGCCGCCTTGTGTGCCAGTTAATACCGAGGTGGGGCCACGGCTGGCTCATGCGATGGCTGTTGCTCCGGACTGGGACACTCACACTTTGCGGTCATTGAGGAGCATGCCGTTCATCTTCTCGATGGCCTTGTCAGCAGCCTCTTGCGTCTCGAAGTGGACAAAGGCATAACCCTTAGAGCCGTTCTCATCACACACCACCTGGCAAAGACAAGCAGACCACTGTAGCACCACTGGTATCTCCAAAGAGTCGAGAACCACGTGGTCTTCTACTCAGTTGCCAGCGTCTGAGGCCATTAGCCCATCCACGGTCCAGACAGGAGACTACAGCACGCCAAGTTTTCCTAACACGGAGCACACTACCAGGCACTCAGTGATGTTCCATTTACAAACGGCAGCCACTATTAGGCTGCTTCTATTCCAAGAGTTTTATTTCATTAAAAGACCTTGAAATTTGGGGGCAAAAGCACCGTGCTGCCAAAAAAGTGACCATTTTCCAAACCCACAACAGAATTTCAGTCTAGTGGGGAGTTAGACATGTAAACAACCACCACACCAGTTGTACAAAATTCTCCATATAAACAGGTGCACAGAGAAGGAAGAGAATGATTTTATGCTTCTGAAATGACCAAGTACAGCCACCTGGAGACCTGAGGCACTGCTCTGGTTCCCCCACAGAAAGGAGAAACCCTTTGATGCCCTCCAAAGGTAGGAAACAGGAAGGATATTTTAGGCAGAGGGACGAATAAACAAAGACACAAAAGCACCTGCTGGTCATGCTGGGTTGTGGCACAAGATTACCTACAGGGAACTTTTAGGCTGCAGAGTCATTTCCAGCATTTCAAAAATGACCATATCCCGTCGCCCAATTCCAAGGCTGTTCCCCCTTTCGTATTTCTCTTGTTCTCATGAGTCAGTAATCATTCCAAAGTCCTTTAACTGGTGCTTACCTTGCAAGACAGAATGTTTCCAAAAGCAGAAAAAGTATCATAAAGTGCCTTGTTATCTATAGATTTGTCCAGATTCTTGATGAAGACGTTTCCCACACCAGATTTTCTCAAAGAGGGATCCCTCTGAGACCACATGATACGGATTGGCTTTCCCTTAATCACATCAAAGTTCATGGTATCCAAGGCCCGCTCAGCTGCAAGAGAGAAACACATTTCAGTCAAGGATATAAAACGTCACCTCGTGTTGACGACTGCCACCATCCCAGGAACAGATGACTGTAGGACTTTTCAAGGTAATCACTCTGATAAAAGGCAACTCTATTAAAACTAAAGGGCATCAGCTCCCTCTAGCCCGTGTTGCTCCTGAGGGTAGACATTCTGGCCAGTCGATCCACATCCTGGCAGAAGTCTCCAGCCCTCTGGGCTGCACCCTTGTTGGGTAAGGGGGTTAGGCGAGATCATCTAGATGGCCTTCTGGCACCAAGATCAAATCACAATACCGCACATTTGACTAAGTGGTAACAGTTATGAGGACTGCTGCTTATCACCCGTGGTGACGCAGGTGGGACAGGTGATGCTATCTACTTCATAAAATGAGTAAACTTATGTCCAGGATGGCTAAGCCATGCAGCTAACTAGTGATTAAGAAACTAATACCAGACCTTCTGATTATTTTTCAGTAAGGTATTGTATCAAATTACCAACTAGCTGTCGTCATTTTGTCTACGATCCGCCTATAAGACAAATGACAGAACAAAATCTAGGAGTGACTGACTGGGGAGAATGTGCTATCCCTGAATTCAGCCCAGTTTCTTATATTTTCAATTTCTGAGAACAGAAATTGATTCAAAAACCTCAAAATGACAGATACTAACGGTCATGCATGGAAACAGTCTTTTTAGCATCAGGACGAGGAGGATGAAACTACATCTTTCTAAGCACGTAGCATAGTAGGCTCTGCACCTCGTGGTTTCCAGGCCTTCTCAAGTCTTAATCTGAGTTCTGTGAAATTCCAGAACTTCAAATGCCCTGGTGCCCAACCAAGTTCTCCATCCAGTGCCTTGGGACGCTTCCCCAGCTTCCCAACAAATCCATGTGTGTACCAGAGACCGCTTAAAGGACCAGAAGCTGAAACGTACCACCACCTGTCAGCAGGAGCACTTCTCTTAGCGGTCGTAACAAACTCCCAGAGCTGGTGGCCACTTTTCCTGACTTACGCAATGAACCACCCCAGAATCTCCTCCATGAGGGGATAAGGGGCATGGGGGTGGGGGTTCTCCTGTCCCAAGGTACCACCTCACTTAAGACAGGGACAAAATTCCCTAACTCTGGCCCTCCACAAGCTCAGCTGTCCAGTCAGCAGAAGGAGTATCTCGTTTTCATTCATCTCCAACCACCTTTCCCACCTTCTCAGGTGGGCTGGTTGAGTATGGGAGGGAAGGTCAGGGAAAGCAGACTGGACAGATCCAACTCAGGAGAAGTCCAGGTACAGAAGCCGTCGCTCCTGATGGTTTATCTGGGACCAACAGCCTGGGACCCCAGGGTTTCACTGACTAGCAGGAAGAAGCCCTTTCTACACAGCTCTTCGCGTCTTTCCAGACAGTGCTGCAGAAGGCAAGTTGGCTTCGTCTAACAAATCTGGCTGCACTTATTTATAGCTGGGAGAGGTCCTGCAGAGGCATGTGTTGGCAGACGCACTGACCAATGGCTTCTGCTACTATCACCAAGTGACAGGACTTTTGTTCAGAAAGTGTCAAAAAGGCAGGCAACAGCCAATGTACCCACTACTCCCCCCGGAAATAGGCCACACTTGGCCACCTTTGTGCCCTCTGGCCAGACACAGCTCAGAGCACACGGTGAGTTGATGGTAGCAGCGCCTCTCGTCTCTCAACAAGTCAGATTCTCTGGTCTCAGCTGCAGCCTGGGCAAGTGACATTCTCTGTGCTTCACGGACAGTGAACAAAGTGTGGACAAAAATAGGGACCCAGAGATCCTTTGCCATAGAATGGCTTGTTTCTCCCAGTAATGGTCTCTACAGTTGTTCCCTTTTAATCTGAAGTCACGTGCAGCCCCTGATTAGGTTTCCTCTGGCCTCGCTCCGGCCACGCCTGCAGCATACCTCTCCACTGTTCCAAGCAAGGGCCCCAGTCTGGGCTGGCGGGGCACTGCGCTGGCAGTCCCAGCTAAGCCTTCAACCTTCTGCAGTTCCTTTTCCTTCTCTGGAGTCCCATTTTCTTCAGATGGGATGAAGGAAAAGGGTTTTGACAAGGGTAAAGCTCTCTGCACAGGTGAGGCCATAATCCCCACCAGCCCAGTCGATTTCCCCCACAGCGTTTCCCCAGACTGCCTGGACACCCCTTCTCCACAGCCCAGGGCTTCGTCCAGAGAGTAAAGGACTCCTCCACCCCAGGAGCTTTAAAGCCACAGACCCGGGAGCTGGCCTGGCACATGCAGGGCTCGTGGCGCCAACAAGAGGCCCTGCTCAAGTAAAATGAACAGAATTGTTCCCACTGCCTCCCACTTGCCCAGAAAGACCCCTTATCAGTATGAAAGCAAGAGACTAAGTCCAGGGTAAAGGCAGGGGAGGGGCGGCAGCTCCAGAATCTAAAATTTCTGCAGGAATTGTGTTTCAATTGTTCTGCCTCTTCGGCAAGCCTGTGAGGGGCATGAACCCATGCTCAGTGACCAGACAAGGGTCCCACGAAAGCAGGACCATATACACAATGGAGTGACAGGGACTTTCTCCAAATCCTATTTTACTGTCTCCTTGGGTTCCAACCCCACCGCCACCACTGATTAGCCCAAGGTCACCCACTTAGCAAGCGGTGGAAGCAAGACTGAAACTCCGGTCACCTGATGCCAAGATCTTCATTCTCAACCCCTGTATCCCGTGTCTCCCCCTCCCCCATGGGGTAGACTCCGAGGGTCCCCTAGGATCCCACGAATTTGTGGATATAAGCGTCTACTCACCGTCCGCCGGCTGCTGGAAGTTGACGTAGGCATAACCCAGGGAGCGGCGGGTGATCATATCGCGGCAGACCCGGATGGACAGCACAGGCCCCGCAGGACTGAACTTTTCATACAGCATGGCCTCGGTGACGTCCGAGTGCAGGTCACCCACGTAGAGGGAGGCCATGGGGTAGCTGCTGGCCGCAGCGTTCATCTCCCCAGCCCCCACCACCCCGAGCCCCGCCAGGAGAACTTCTTATAGGGACCACACAGGACAAAAGGGGCTCTTCTCGGAGCCGTGGCCCGCGCCGCGGCTCACAGGTGGCAGAGTGAAGCTAAGAGACGCCGGAGCAGGCTCGGAGACACGGAGGACCGGGAGGAGGAGTTCAGGGACAGCTCGTTCGAGACTGCAAAACCGCAGACAAAAGGCTCTCAAAAACAATATGGCCCTCTCTGGGAGTTTGTAATTTGCAGCTGTCCTGGTCTGAAGCTCCAAATTTCAAAGGAGAAAAAAAAAAATAACGTATTAAAACAGAGACTCCCCTCCAAATTATAAAAATTCTCCAAGAGGCAACCAAATGGTGCCCACGGCGGCCTCCGGGACACGGGTTTCTCTATAAATATAGGCCTCGGGCTCCCGGCGGTTTAAGATTACAGCAGCCAGGGCAAGAGGGAAACCAAATCTTGGTCGGCGCCGACTCGGCAAGCCCCGGGGGCCGGGCGCGCAGCCTCCTCCCACGCCGGGCCGGCGAAGGGCAGCGCGGACACGTGGTGCGCCCGGGGCCGACGCGCGGGGGGCGAGGGCGGCGGGCGCGGGGCTGCCACGCGGCGCGGGGGCGGACGGAGCGGAGGCGCGTGGACGCGGGCGGGCGGCTCACCACCGGACCGACGGACGCCAAGGTGCGGCGGCGGGCGCGGGCAGGCCGGAAGCGTGCAGAAGTGACTTCCCCGCGGGTTCTCCGAGGAGGATGCGCTTTTTTCTTTCTCTCTCTCTCTCTCGTTTTTTTTTTTTTTTTTAGGTTTTAAAGCATTTTCGGATTTTTTTTATCTTTTCCTGTTTTTCCTTCAGGCTGCTAGGGCCCGAAAGCGACGGAGGCTGCGGCGACCCGGGGCGGAGAGAGGCGGCCGGGGGAGCCACCGCTCCATTTATACTCGCCCGCCCCGGGCGCTGCTGGTCGAAGGGCGCCTCGCGACCTGGGCGCAGTCGTGCCCGCCCACTCGGCCCGGGGGCCCGAGGCGGGGCGGCCACGCGAGAGCGACCCGGCGCGGCCGCGCGGCGCCACAGCGACCCCTGGCGCGCGGAGGACCGCTCCGCTGGGGTCTCCTCCGGACCCAAGGGCTGCTTGCCAGCCGCGTAGACAGCACACCGCCCGGCCCTCCGGGAACAGAGCACCTGTAACCCACCCACAGGCGCAACGTTTAGAATCCATGTGTTGCTTATTGTAAAATAAAGACGACATAAAATAAGTCACAATGATATAGTAAGTGGTTCAGCATGTAAATGTTTTGGCGCAAATACGGAAGACATTCTGAAGTTTTCAGAGTACTAGGACGTAGAGGTAGGTAGTTACCCAGAACCCGACAGCCACATCTGCAGGAGTATCCATGAGTGATGGGATTAAATGTTGGTAGAGCTTCAAAAGAACAAAATACAATCATCCCCCTTTTTACATGGCGGTGGCCTTCCTGGAAATTTAGTTGATATTTAAGGGAGCAAAAATGTTTCTGTTTAGGGGTAGGAGAAGGGGATTAAGAGGTCATGAAATAAATCACGGAGATGAAAAGTACAGCATAGGAAATACAATCAAGAATATTGTAATAACTTTGTGCGGTGACAAAGGAGAGCTACACTTACTGTGGTGAGCATTTCCTAATATATATAAGTGTTGACCCACTATGTTGTATACCTGAAACTAATATGTCAACTACGTTTTGGTAAAAATTTTAAAAATAAAAAATAAATTAAAAATACTTTGTTTCTACATAAAAAGGAGTCAGTGTAGGCTTCAACAGTTAAAAACTTTTTTCATCTACACGGGGATCTAACAGGTCATTTGAAAGTCATGTGGTATATGGGACAAGTCTACACTATGTGGAACTGTCTCGATGTGTTGCAAGATACACAGCATCCCTTCTTCCATAAATGCCAGGAACCACCCTCCTTATCATTGTGACAAAGGAATCCAGAAATGACCAGAACGCACACAGACAGTCCCATTGAAAACCACTGATGTGAGTAAAGGAATGAAAAAATACACATATTTATGGATTCATTCATTCAAAAAAATGGTTAATTGGGGCTCATTCTATGCCAGTGCCAGATATAGGTGCTAGGGGATACCATGGTAGACAAGGCAGAGTAAGTCCCTCTCTGCCTCACTCAGTTTATAGTCTAGTTGGTGCATTAAATCAAGAAACACCTTTATGGAATACTCCTTCTGCAGATAGAGCTCCTCCTCAGGGAAGCCTTCCCAGACTACCCTGTGGTCTAAAGTAGCCTGCCAACACTGTTCATCGTTAACACACCATCCTGTTTTCTTGTTTTCAAGGCTCTTAATTACCTAAAATTACATTGCTCAAATATATGTTTACCTGCTAAATATGTCTTTTTCTCACTGTATATAAGCTTCATGAAAGCAGGGACCTAGAACAGTGCCTAACATGGCACATTCCAAATGTTCAATATTTGTTAAATCAACAAATGAATACTAGGCACCCATGAGCAAAGCCCACAATCCCTGTCCTCATGCAGCTGACTGCCTAGTGGGGGGGGGGGGGCGGCGCTTGCTACCCATATGACCTCGAGCAAGCAAGTTCTTCCCATCTGACTCTCAGATTTCCAATCTGTAGGTAAACTAATAAAGGTACTCACTTATTGTGAGAACAAGCTAATACACATGAGTCGTTTGTGTAAATGTTAATTGCTATTATTCTCAAGCTACCCTTGTACTGAGAAGAGAGGGGAGTTACCCACAGGAAGACAAGGAGAACAGCACGTGTTAAGGCCCTGAGGGGGAGTGGGCCAGAGCTGAGCCTGCAGGACTGCAGCACAGTGGGAGGTGGAAAAGACCTCCTGCTCTTGGAGACTTGAAACATTTTGGACTTTATCCTGAGATCAAAGGGTAGAACTGAAGGATTTTAACAGAGAAGTGCCTTGGCTCAAACTACATTTTTAAAAACACCTCTCTGGCCACAGAAAGGAAAAGGATTAGAAGGGTGGGGAGGGGGAGACCTGGAAGTGATGGCCACTGGGGTGGTGGTTGTGGAGATGGAAGAAGTGGCTTGACTTTTTAAAAAAAATTAGTATGATTTGTGATTAATTGGACATGGGAAGTGAAAGGATAGTCATCACAGATGGTTCCCAAGGTTCTGGAAAAATCAAGAAAAATTAGGATTCCCCACATCTAAATACAGGGGCATCACTTAATTCATCTTAGAAGGGAGAGATATGTAAAGTCACCAAAAAAGCCACCTGGACCCCAGACCAGCAAAATTCAAACAGGACTTGATCCGAGTTAAAAGCAGGCTGGGAAGAGGCTGGACAAATGACCAGGCCATTCAACCAACTGAATGGGAGAAGATATTTGCAAATGACATAGCCGATAAGGGGTTACTATCCAAAATATGTAGACTTAGACAACTCAACATCAAAAAAAAAAAGAACCCCAAATGATCTGATTAAAAATGGACAGAAGACCTACAGAGACATTTTTTTTAAAAAGACATACAGAGGGCCAACAGAAAAATGAAAAGATGTTCAACATCACTCATTATCAGGGAAATGCAAATTAAAACTGCAGTGAGATATCACCTCACACCTGTCAGAATGGCTAGAATCAAAAAGACAAGAAATAACAAGGGTTGGTGAGGGTGTGGAGAAAAAGGAATCTCCCTGCACCGCTGGTGGGAATGTAAATTGGTGTAGCCGCTGTGGAAAACAGTATTGAGTTTCCTCAAAAAATTAAAAATAGGAAAACCGGGCACCTGGGTGGCTCAGTCGGTTAAGCGTTTGCCTTTGGCTCAGGTCATGACCTTGAGGGTCCTGGGATCGAGCCCCTGTCATGTCGGGCTCCCTGCTCACCAGGGAGTCTGCTTCTCCCTTGCCCCCTGTCTCTCCCCACTGCTAGTGTGTGCTCTCTCTCTCTCTCAAATAAATAAATAAAATCTTAAAAAAAAAAAAAAAAAAGAAAACCAAATGATCCAGTAATTCCTCTACTGGCTATTTACCCAAAGAAAATGAAAACACTAATTCAAAAAGACATATGCACCCCTATGTTTATCATAGCATTATTTACCATGGCCAAGATAGGAAGCAACCCAGGTGTCCCTTGATAGATGAATGGATAAAGAAGATGTGGCATATATGTACACAGTGGAATATTACTCAGCCATAAAAAAAAGAATGAGATCTTGGGGCACCTGGGTGGTTCAGTCGTTAAGTATCTGCCTTCAGCTCAGGTCATGATCCCAGGGCCCTGCATCGGGCTCCCTACTCAGCAGGAAGCCTGCTTCTCCCTCTCCCACTCCCCCTGCTTATGTTTCCTCTCTCTGTCAAATAAATAAATCAAGTCAAAAAAAAAAAAGAAGAATGAGATCTTACCATTTGGGACAACATGGATGGACCAAGAGGGTACTATGCTAAGTGAAATTAAGTCAGAGAAAGACAAATATCACATGATTTCACTTATATGTGGAACCTAAAAAACAAAACAAACAAACAAAAAGCAGAAACAGACCCATAAATACAGAGAACAAACTGATGCTTGCCAGAGGGTAGGGGGCAAAATGGGTGAAAGGGAGTGGAAGGTAAGGGCTTCCAGCTATGGAATGAATGAGTCACAGGGATGAGAGCACAGCATAGGGAATACAGTTCATGGTATTGTAATAGCGTTGTATGGGGACAGATGGGAGCTATGCTTGGGATGAGCACAGCACAATGTACAGACTTGTCCAATCACTATGTTGTACACCTGAATCTCATGTAACATTGTGTGTCAACTATACTTCAATTCAAATACAAAACAAAACAAACAAAACTTTCTAGGCTAGTGATCGAAGAAGGAGGTCTGAGCACATCAGTTCAAATCTGCCTTTGCTGGAGTGGGAAGGGGTGCAATTTTTTTTTTCCCACTGGGGTAGATGCTACTCTTAGTAGGTCTGTACTTGATAGTCTGACCTGTCAAGAGCAAGAATGTGTCCAGGGTCGGGAAGAGGAAGAAGAAAAAACTTCAAAGTGAGGAGATGGGCATGGACGTAGGTCTCCGCAGCTGAGGATTTTTAGTATAGCAGAAATATAAAAGCTATGCCTTCCTGATCCATTCATTTGTCATTCAACAAACTCTATGAGGCATTCCTAAGAGCCAGGATCACTCTGCTCTGGGTAATGCTGGGGACAGAACTATGAGCTAAACATTCACAAACCAACCTGTCCTTCTTGGGAAGAGACTTAAGGAACAAATAAGTGTACTACGGTGTGGGGGGGGGGGGCGGTAAAACTTGTGAAAAGTGCTTTGAATCTAGAGACTTTTGAAGGTAAGAACAGGGGAAACCCAGCCCCATCCTCCCAACAGGAGGCCGATTCTACCTACAAAAGCTCTCTTCCCTATAAGTAACAATGGTTCTGCCCCTCAGGAAGGAAGACCCTTCCTTGTGCACAGGCAGGGTCTTTGAGATCTCAGAGGTTTGGTTCGGACACCAAGACAAGCTGCAGACTTTGGACAACCGCTGTCACATCTCAGGGCCTCCCCATCTGTGAGATGGGATCAGTAAGCCCTTGAATGAAGAGGGGGCCTAGTGTCTTACTGCTGGAGAAAAGGCATCTTTCCTTTCCTGTCCTCCCCACATTGGGAACTTGGAATCTGCATGACCCCTTGCTGGCCTTTACAGTTAGTCAGAAAATGCCATGAATAAACCACCATTTATGTGTAAGACATCATCTTCAAACCTCAAACTAAATGTGTGTGGCGTGGCCAAAGGCCAGTGTATTAAAAGATGGAACTGACCTAAAAAACCCATCATCTGTGGAGGTCAAGGGTATAAATGAGGAGGATTCATAGCTGTTGTCTTCCTGTTTAGGGTGTTCAGGGCCTCGGGTTGGATGCCAATTACAAAGATGAAGAAGACATTATCCTTTCCTTGTAACTGGTCACAATCCTGTGAGAACAAACTGACTTCCAGATCAATTAGTACAACCCAGTGCCTGTGGAGTTCGGTGCCACAGACAGGGGACAGGAGCCCCAGGCACTCAGGGAGTGATTATCTACACCGAGGCTGAGGATCAAGGAAGGTTCCCTGGAGGAGGTGCCAATGGAGCTGGGCCTTTAAAGGAAAATAGTGTTCTAGAGGGTAGAAATGGAATGGAGGCAGGGAGTACATTCTACAAACAGAAGCCCAGAGATGGACAGGCCATTTATTAGCTTGGGTACGTCATTTCACATTCCTGGGCCTCAGTCTCCTCACTGGTAGAATAGAAATGATATAACATATGTAAACTTTCACACAGTGCCAGGCATAAAATAAGCACTTGGCAGACAGTGGTTTCTACAATACTGTGTTATGACAGCATGACATTTTCAAAGTTGCTGAGCTGCCCAATGAGGCTAGAACTTAGGGGTGTGTGTGTGTGTGTGTGTCCACACGCATGGTTGTGTGTGTATGTGTGTACTGGGGGAGGAAACTGCAAAGTAGAGTTGAGAGTTTGCAGAGGTTCTTGAATATGTCGTTCTAGATTGTGGCATTCCCCAGAAGAATGGACCCGATGCTATTATTTGGAAATAATGACATTAACAGCTAACATTGCACAGTGTTTCCTCCACGCCAGGAGCTATTCCAAGCCCTGTAGAGTAACTGGCCAAGATCATAAAGCTGGCAAGAGTGGGTTGAGACTTGAGTTTTTCTTGCTGTAAATCTCATGCTGTCAAAAATAATACTAATAATAACGATGACTACATTTTTCGAGGCTTACGCATACCATTTCATTCGATCCTCACGACAGTCATGGAAAGTCAGTGCTATCACCAGCTTGACAGATGAGGGAACTGAGGCTCGGGAGGTTGTGTGACGTCTGCAGCCTAACCACTGGTAGCTGGTAGAAAACTGGGAGCCGGGGAAGCGTGCAGCTCCTAACTCCTTCAGAAGAACATCATGAAAACATCATGCTAAGTGAAAGAAGTCAGTCACAAAAGATAGCACATTGTAGGATTCCATTTACATAAAATGTGCAGAAGATGCAAATCTATAGAAATGGAAAGTAAACTGGTGGTTCCTAGGACTGGGGGTGGAGAGAAGCTGAGGGGAAATGGGGAGTGATTGATAATGGGTAGGGGGTTTCATTTTGGGAAGATCAAAATGTTCTAAAATTGGTTGTGATGATGGCTGTACAACTCTGTGACTATACTATAAACAATTGAATTGTGTGCTTTAGATAAATTGTTTTGTTTGTGGTTTGTGGTTTAGGTAAATTGTACGGTTTGTGAATTATATCTCAACAAAGCTAGCATATATATATATAAAAGCGTGTCTGGCTCACAGAATTGTTGTGAGGACTCAATAAAACCATGTGTGTAAGGCAAGAGTAGCTACCATGGAGAAGACACAGACCCTGCCCTTGAGTAGCTTGTAGTTTATTGGAAATGACGAAGGCATAAGAAACAAAAAATCCAAAAACGAATGAACAATGATTTCTGAATGAGGCACAGACAACATGTTGGGCAGCCCATAAGAGAGAGAAGTAACTTGCCTATTCATCCATCCATCCATCTATCCTTCTGTCCATGCATGCAATAATTACCTGACACCCATCGTGTGCTGGTCATCCATTCATCCATCCATCCATCCATCTGTCCATCCAATAATTACCCAACACTTATCATATCCTGGATACAGGGAGCCGAGATGACTTGCACGGGAGACAGGCGTGCAAACAAATACATTCCATTGCAGCATGATGAATGACTTGGAGAGGACACAGTGTAGGTCCAAGGGAAGGGACGGTAATTAACTGCAAAGGCCAGAAAAGGTCTGTCCAAAAGTGGACATCTGGGCCCTTCTCTCTGCCCTGATATAACTTATTTTCTCTTTCAAACTAAAAAGCAATTCTTGCTCATTGAGACAAACCAAACTCTAGGAAAGAGAATAAAAATTGTTAACCTTAAAATCTGTCAGTTATTTTACCAGCAAAAAAAGGGAGGGGCTTATTCAGAAATAGCAGAAAATTGCTGTTTGGAACTCTTGAAAAACAGCAAATGCAGGAAGAGGCTTTCTCTGAACTCCCCTTATCTGCCTAAAGACAGATCCTCCAAAAGGACTCAGTGGTAATCAGTCCTCTCCCCCGGAGTTTTGTCCACCAAGGAGGACTGACTCATCACAGAAGAGGAGACTAGAAGTCAACACCACACCCAGACAAACTTTGTCACAAACTATTATGTCTCTCATCTATTCCCCTAAGGGACTCTTCATCTTTCCTAAAAATCGTTTGCTCTCCCCTAAAAGGCCTATATCCTCCCTTCCCTTCCCCTATCAAAATGGTTATTTTTTTTAAGCAGTTTTTTTTGTTGTTGTTGTTTTTAAAGATTTTATTTATTTATTTGACAGACAGAGACACAGCGAGAGAGGGAACATAAGCAGAGGGAGTGGGAGAGGGAGAAGCAGGCTTCCCGCTGAGCAGGGAGCCCGATGCGGGGCTCGATCCCAGGACCCTGGGATCATGACCTGAGCCGAAGGCAGACGCTTAACGACTGAGCCACCCAGGCGCCCCTCAAAATGGGTATTTAAGCCTGAATTCTAAGCCACCTCAGAGAGTTACTTGTTTTTTCCCTGAGTACCTCCTATGTATGCCTGAGGTATGCATGTTAACGAACTTGTACTTTTCCCTTGTTAATCTGCCTTTTATTGCAGGGGTCTTGGCCAAGAACTCAGAAGAGTAGGGAGAAAATTATTTTGCCTCCCCTACAAATGCAGTGGAGGGTGAGGGAGAAAAAGACACTCCCAGCTTTCTAGTGTAGGGTACTGGAGAGATGGGGCAATGGCTCTGTGAAAGATGGGGACTCAGGACGGAGGGAGGATGACCAGGGAAGAGCTGGGCATACAAGCCTAGGAGGCCCCCAGAAGAGAGGTGGCAGGCCAATATTTGTCACCTGGGCCAAAGCAATAGCTTCTTAGTGGCTACCTGCTTTAGCTCTTGTTGACTTCCAGCCCACTTTTCATGCAGCAGCAGGAATAGACTTTTGACAATTCTTTCCCCTGTGTAAAACCCTTCAAGGTTTCTCACTGCTGTTAAAGTAACATCTAGACAGGGGCACCTGGCTGGCTTAGTCGGGAAAGCGTGTGACTCTTGGTCTCAAGGTTGTGAGTTTGAGCCCCGTGTTGGGTGTAGAGATTACTTAAAAAGAATAAATAAATAATTTTTAAAAAATAACATCTAGCCTCTTTACTGTGCCTTACAAGGCCCTGTACAAGCTCATGGATGCCTTTCTCTCCAATCCTACTTTATGCCTTGCCTCCCCTATTCCGGCTGCACTGCCCTTCTTTCTGGTCCTTGAACTCTTCTCATCTCAGGGTCTTTGCACTTGCACTCAGCTCTGCTCGGAAGGCTCTTCCCCCAGTTCCCCACTGCCTGGCTCATTCTCATTGTTTACGTGCCCCCCTTAAATACCACCTCCCACCAAAGGCCTTTCCTGACCGTCCTACCCCAGGCAGCACTGTGGCTACTTTACTCTGCCAACTTCCCTCAGAGTCATAGCATTGTCTGTCACTCTGAGAAGGATAGTTGCAAGGAAGGCAGGCAGGGACAAGCTCCCCCCGCCCCCCGCCCTAAGGGGAAACCACCCTTAAAAGGATTTTACACCACCCTGGAAGGAACCCGCCACCCTTTCCCACGTGATAGATAGATGACAAAAACCTGATTGGATGACAGGTGCAGGGAGGGTTAATCAGATTAAAACAGCCCTCCAACAAGCCCAGAGAAACCCCTAGACTTAGAAACTCCAATGACAACCCTCTCGGGTCCCCTCCCTCTTTGGGAGCTTTGTACTATCGCTTTATTATCACTCAATAAACTTTGCTTTGCTGCCCACCATTCTTCGTCTGGTCTACCTCTTCATTCTTTGAAGGGGCAGGACCAAGAACCGTGGGCCCCGAAGGAGAAGGAAATCCTGTAACAATTCTAGCGTGTCCATCTTACCAGACTATAAACTGCGCCAAATCAAGGAGCCATGTCTGTCTTGTTCACCACTGTATCCCCATTGCCTGGCACAATGTCTGCTTTAGAGTAGGTGTTCCATACATTTTGGTTAAATGAACAAATGACCACATGTTTGTGAGCCATCGGCATGTGTATGACAGAAGGAGTTGGTGGAGGGGCGCCTGGGGGGGCTCAGTCATTAAGCGTCTGCCTTCAGCTCAGGTCATGGTCCCAGGGACCTGGGATCGAGCCCCACATCAGGCTCCCTTCTCGACGGGAAGCCTGCTTCTCCCTCTCCCACTCCCCCTGCTTGTGTTCCCTCTCTCACTGTCTCTCTCTCTCTGTCAGATAAATAAAATCTTTTAAAAAAATGTTTTTGTTTTTGTTTTTTAAAAAAGAGGAGTTGGTGGAGGGGAGAAGAGAGAATACCGAAGCCCCAGGGAAGGCCCACATGGAAGGGACAGTGAAGGAGACTGAGCAGTATCTAGACAGGTGGGAACAGTCACAGTGGTGCTAGCTGGATGGGATTTCAAACTGTAAATCCATCCAGACAGGCTTTTAAAGATGAGGGTGACTAGAGATGTTCACTACTGAAGGAGATGAACCCACAGAAGAGACGGGAGATCCCAGAGGGAGTGAAGAATCATGAGACAGGGTCCCCAAGGAATGAGGAAGGGGTGGGCTCTGGAGCTCTGGTGGAGGACGTAGGCTGGGTCAGAGGAATGTGATTCCCTCCATTGTCCCTCCTCAGGAGGACAGGAAAGGGTCCCCAGCAGTGTCTCCAGGCTCATCTGGAAGCACTCCTCCCTGGCTTCCTACATACACTCCAGCCACACTGGCCTTATCACCCTGGAGGACCTTTGCATTATCTGGGACCTCTCCTAGGACTCACTTCCCCTGGCTAACACCTTCCTCATTCTCCAGCTCTCAGCTCAATTATGTCCTCCTCAGAGAGGCCACCTTCCTAGTAGGTGACTCTGTGATTCTTTTTCATGGCACTCTGCTTATTACCTTCACAGAACGCATGAAAATCTAGAATGTATTCACATATCTGGAGCATGTATCTGTGGGGGCAGGGGCCTGGTAGGTCTTATTCATGCTTATGTCTTCAGTTCCTAGCACCCAACAGGTGCTCCACCATCCTTTCCATTCACCCAGTTGCCCAAACCAGAAGAATCCAGGCATGGTGCATTTCTCCTCTCACCCCATCCCCCAACCACATCCAACCAATCGGCAAGCTCTAGATCCTGATCCCAGACCGACTCAGCTCTGCCTTCCACGCCAACTGGTCTCAGCCTGGGTCTCCCCTCCACTCCTTTCCACTCTCTGCAGCCAGACTTATCTTGCTAAAATGCCAATCCCGACCTGCCACTCCCCTGCTTCATTACTTGGGCATCTCCTCATTGCCTTCAGAACCAACTTCAAATGTCTTACCAAAGGCTTCCCAAACTGTCTTACCTCTGCTCTTCCCTCCTTCCTTGTCCATAGCCCACCCACCGCCTTCCAGTATAGCTCCAGGCTTTCCACAATCTTCAGGTCCAACTGCATGGACTGCTCTAGAAAGCTTGCCTCCCCTCCCTGTGTGGGCGCGTCAGAAGTGCCTCCTTCCCACCGCCCGGGGACGCCAGTGTGTGTGGGGGGGCGGTCTTGTTCACCTGATGTCCCAGGTAGTTTAGCCCAGGGCGGCCCCTGGGGCAGCCCTCCTCCCCAGCTCCCTCATCCAAAAGCTGATAGAACTGGAGGAGCGGAGGGCAGTTTTGCAGGAGGCTGAAAAGCCGAGAGGTTTTGCTGTTTTGCAGATGGAGGAGTAATGGTTTGGAAACAGCTATGGAGAAGGACACTCTGGTGGGGGTAGGGTGGGAGAAAGGGCAGACAGGTCCTTATGGAAGCAATGCACTGGGGAGTCGAGTTTTCCAGAAGGTACAAGGTTTGGGAGCAAGGCAGGCCTTGGAGGCTGGGTCCAGTGGTTAAGGGTGCACACCTTGGGTCCTATAGGTTTACAAGCCATCAACATGCAGGTGATAGATGTGACGCAGAAGTCCTAACTGTGGTCAGCCTGAACCGGCCCGTGAAGCTGGGCTCTCATGGGTGCTCTGGACACACTGTCCAAATTCCCGGCAGTGCGGGCGCTGATACCGAGGTGGGAGGATCACAGAAGAATCCACTTATCTAGGAAGGCCTTGAATCAGCACAGGGACACAAAAGAAAGGAGCTTTGGGTTCGGGTGGAGGGTGGGGCTTGTGTGGGCGCCGGTGGGAAGACCAAGCCGCCCCTCCGCACACAACCCCACCGCTGGTCCCGGGATGCCTGCAACACCTCTGCCTCCCTCCATCCCTCCTGTGCCCCACCATCTACTCCGCACGCAGCAGCCAGAATCATTTTTCAAAAATGTAAATGAGACCGTGCCACTGGCCTCTCACAGCTGAAATCCTGTTCCAGGCTTCCATGCTCCTGAGACAGGAACTGGTGATAGAATTTTCCAAACCGCAGTGGTAAGGGACATGATTTTAGGTGGGACATGGAGGAATTTAAACATTTTTAAAAATTGCAGCAGTGTATGAGAAAAAATGTAAGTGGTATGCCAGTCCTTTGATTTCATGAATATTCTTGCTCAGGGTAAGGATACAAAGGGAGCCAATTTAAAGACAATTTTAAAGGAAATAATAGTACAAACGGCATCCCATAAACAAGGTACCTGAATGAGAGAGGCCCCTCCTCTATCTGGGGTCTCTTCTGGGCCTCCCTGCCTCTTGCTGTATGGCCTGCAAGTCCTTGAAGATGTCACCCTCTAGTCCGCCAGGAATGTTCTGGATGTTCTCCCCAGGCTCACAGCCCCCACCATCCCCCACCCCATCACTCGTGCTTGGGATCTCCACTTGCAGCATCACTCTCTGGTGGGGGTTTTCTTGTGGTGGGGGGCCTATCTCACAGGCCCCGCCATTTGCCCTTCCCAGCACTTCCTGCCGTCTGTGATGACCTAGTTTGCATCTGGGATTAAATCCACAGCCCGCACTAGAATGCAAGCTTCCTGAAGCTGGGCTGTGTCTTGATCACCAGTGTATGCCCAGCACCTAGCATAGCGCCAGCCACATATGAAGCACTCATTTGAATGAATGAATGAGCAAATGAATGAACCCAGGGGCTTGATCTAGAGGCTCCTGATTGTTGACACCACAAAATTTGTGGCTGCCTTCATGGAATTAGGAATCACGCCGGCACCAGCCTTTGAACAAGGGGCCCCACGTTTTCATTTTGCACCAGGCCTCACAAATTATGTAGTTGGTCCTGAGCAGAGGGTTCAGGAAATTAGGAAGTGAGGGTGATGGGGGTGGCAGGGTGGGGAGGGTGGTTGACTTCTTCCAAAAGCATGGCTGAGAAAGAAGGATAGATAGGGTGGTAGTCTCTCTCTCTTTCTTGACCTGGTCCTGGCTCTGTCACCAGGGATTAGGCAGACCAGACCTCTTCTTGAGCAGCCCCAGCAGTGACGTGCAGGCAGGGTCAGGGGCTTCTGCCTCAAGTTTCCAAGTGCTTCCAGCCACTCCTCCCTGGCCTTGGACTTGGCCTTTTGCTCCTGGCCTCTCCCCACTCCTCATTGTTTGCTCTTCTCAGACACCTCAGATCTCTGAGGCCAGACCTTTGCTACAGGAAGGCTTGGCATGTGTGTGTGTGTGTGTGTGTGTGTATTTTTTTATTTGTAAATTCTTAAATATTTATTTATATTTTATTTAATTTCGTTTTTAAAAGATTTTATTTATTTATTTTGGGGGTGGGCAAGCGTGAGAGCACGAGCAGGGGGAGCAGCAGAGGGAGAAGCAGACTCCCCACTGAGCAGGGAGCCCGATGCGGGGCTCGATCCCAGGACCCTGAGATCATGACCTGAGCCGAAGGCAGCCACTTAACTGACTGAGCCACCCAGGCGCCCCTTCAGTATTTTTTTAAAGCCTGGAGAATAATGTAACAAACACTCAGTATTCATCACCCATAATAATCAACTGTTAACATTTTTGCTCCAGATATATTTTTTACATAAAATAAAGAGAACACCACAGATAAAGCTGAAGGCCCCTTTGTACCTCTCCTGGGTTCAATTCCTCCCCCGCCCTTGATTCCCAGGAGCTGCTGTTATTATTAATCCAATGTGTATCCTTCTAATCTATTTCTATGAACAAAACAGAGTGTGTGTTCCTAGGAGCACTGTTTGTAATAGCCAAAATGTGGAAACAACCCAAAAGCCCATCAACTGATGAGTAGATCAACAAAATGTGGTATATCCACATAATGGAATATTATTAAGCAATAAAAAGAAATGTGCAGGGCCCCTACATGCTAACTTGGATCAGCCTTAAAAACATTATAAAGGAAGAAACCAGACACAAAAGGCCACAGATTGTAGGGTTCTATATCACAGAGCAGGCAAACCCACAGAGACAGAAAAGAGGTTTGTAGTTGCTGGAGTGGTTGCTAGGTGGGGAGGAAGGAGGAGTAACAGCCCAGTAAGCACGAGGCTCCTTTTTTGGGTGATAAGAGCGTTCTGGAATTAGATGGTGGTGATGGTTGCACAACTCTGTAAATATTAAAAAAAAAAAAAAACCCACTGAAATGGGGGTGCTTGGCTGGCTCAGTCAGAAGAGCATGTACCTCTTGATCTCAGGGTCATGAGTTAAAGCCCCACAGTAGGTGTAGAGATTACTTTAAAATAAATAAAACACAAGAGAAATGTGAAATGTACATTTCAAAATGGTTAGATGGTGAATTTTGTCATGTGAATTTTATCTCAGTAATAAATAACCAGAATGTGATTTTTAAATGTTTTCTCAAGTTCTTCCATACTGTGGATTATTTCTGCACTTTGTTGACTCACTCAACATTATACTGATACATGTAGGTCTGTCTGGTTCATTTATTTTGCTGCTCAGATGTTTTTTTTTTTTTTAATTTCATTTATTTATTTGAGTGAGAGAGAATGAGAGATAGCACGAGAGGGAAGAGGGTCAGAGGGAGAAGCAGACTCCCCGCCGAGCAGGGAGCCCGATGCGGGACTCGATCCAGGGACTCCAGGATCATGACCTGAGCCGAAGGCAGTCGCTTAACCAACTGAGCCACCCAGGCGCCCGTGCTCAGATGTTTTTTATTGGAGCACATGTTATCCTTTTTTTTTTTTCCTACCAGTGGACATTATAGTTGATGCAGTTTTTCTCCACTAGCCGTGCTGCCATGAACAGACTTGACAATGTCTCCTGGGGCACATTTGGGAGAATTTCTCTAGGGGTATATAATTGCTGGATTGTAGGGAATACAAATTTTCAAAATATTGTCACATTGCTCCCTAAGTGGTGGTGTCTATTACACTCCCATTGGGAGCCTGAGAGTTTCCGCGAGTCCTTACCCGAAGCCTGTTATTATCAGACTTTGATTTTACCTATCTGATGGCTCTGCAGTCTTAATTTACAGCGGTATTCCCTTTATTTCTAGTTATCTTCTTTTTTCCTTTCTTTCTCTTTTTTCCTTCTTTCTTTCCTTCCACCCTTTCCCCCTTTCCTTCCTTCATTCTTTCCCTTTCGTGGTATTTTCCAGGCTCTTTGGACCTTTACACTTCCATATGGATTTGGAATGAGTTTGTCCAGACCATGAAAAACCCTGTTACATTTTTTTTTGAAATAGTTTTGAAATCACTGATTTATTTGCAAGTTACCATGCATCGTTACTATATTGAGTATTCCTATCCATGAACAAATGGTATATTTCCATTTCTTTAGGTCTTCCTTTACTTCTTAAAATAAACTTTATTTTCTAGAGCAGTTTTAGGTTCACAGCAAATTGAGCAGAAAGTACAGAATTCCCATATGTTCCTTGCTTCCCACACCCATAGCCCCTCCACCATCAACATCCCCCACATCTGCACATCCCACACCAGAGTAATACATCTGTTACAACTGATGAACCTATACTGACACATCATTGTCATCCAGAGTCCATAATTTACATTAGGGTTCACTCTTGGTGTTGTAGATATTACGTGTTGTGACAAATGTACAATGGCCTATATCCACCATCATAGTATCGTATGGAATAGTTTCACTGCCATGAAAATCATCTGTGCTCTGCCTATCCCTATCCCCTCCTCTTCCACAACCCCTGCAGCCACTGATCTGTAGCCATGGTTTTGCCTTTTCCAGAATGTCCTATAGTTGGGAATCATACAGTATGTAGCCTTTTCACATTGGCTTCTTTCACTTAGTGATATGCATTGAAGTTTCCTCTGTCTTTTCATGGCTTGATAGCTCACTTTTTTTTTTTTTAGAGCTGAATACTATTCCATTGTCTGGATGTGCCACAATTTTCCATTCATCTACTAAAGGAGATCTTGGTTTGTTTCTGAGTTTTGGCAATTACAAATAAAGCTACTACAAATATCTGTGTGCAGGTTTTGGCATGGACAGAAAATTTCAGCTCCTTTGGGTAAATATCAAGAAGCATGATTGATGAATCGTATGGTAAGAGCATGTTTTGGTTTGTATTCTTTTACATAAAAAAAAGTTGTGTAATTTTCTGAGAAAACACCTAGCAATTTTTTGTTATATATATAGTCCTAGGTCTCTTGTAATTTTTCTTGCTATTGGAAATGGCATCCTTTTGATTATGTCTTCTTGTTTCTTGTTGCTAATCCAATAAACTTTCAATAAGAATGCTACTGATTTATGTAGGATCATCTAGTATTCAGCAATCCTACTAAATATTCTTATTAGTTTAATACTTTGCATGTAGATTCGTTTATTTTCTAGATATAAAGTAAATCATATGCATGTTAGGATGATGTTAACTCTTCCTTTCTATTTCTTAAACTTCAATTCTTTCTATTATTTTATTACATTAGCTAGAAATGCCAGTAGAATTGTGAAGAGAGAGCATTTTTTTTTTTTTTTTTTTTTTTTTATGCGAATGCTAGAGTTTCACCCTTAAGTATGATGCCTGGGTATTTGGCAAATATCCTTATCAAGTTGATGTATTACCCTCCTCATCTTAATTTTCTAAGATTAAGAAAAAATGTGTTTAATTTCATCAAATGATTTTTGCACATTCATTAATGTGATCATACACTTTTATTCTTTTAATGTACTAAGGCTCAGAATATAGGAATTGTTGGGCGCCTGGGTGGCTCAGTTGTTAAGCGTCTGCCTTTGGCTCGGGTCGTGATCCCAGGGTGCTGGGATCGAGTCCCACATCGGGCTCCCTGCTTGGTAGGAAGCCTGCTTTTCCCTCTCCCACTCCCTCTGCTTGTGTTTCTGCTCTCGCTATCTCTCTCTCTCTGTCAAATAAATAAATAAAATCTTTAAAAAAAAAAGAATATAGGAATTGTTTTCCTGGTGTTAAACAATCCTTGTATTTTTGGCTAAACTCTGTTCTATTCTTCTATAAAATATAGGTTCTATTTTATGTTTTTATTTAGGATATTTGCATCTATAATCATAACTAAGCTTGTTCTATAATGTTCTCACTTTGGATTGCCTTTGCCTGGGCTTGATGTCAAGGTTATACTAGTATTGGAAAAATGAGTTAGATGGCTTTCCTTTTTTCCCACTCTCTAAAACAATGTGTATAAAGTAGGGTGTATGATTCAGGGTTCTGCAGAGAAACAGAACCAATTGAATGTATGTGTATATTTAAACACACACACACACAGAAAGAGAGAGGGAGAAACTTATACGGAATTGGCTCACACTTATGGAGGCTGAGAAGTCTTGAGATCTGTGTCCGCAAGCTCAAGACCCAGGAGAGCTGATGTGTAGTTCTCCTCTGAGTCCGAAGGTCTGAAGGCCTGGGAACAAGAACTGATGGTGTAAGTATCAATCCCAAAGCCAGCAGGCTGGAGACCCAGAAAGATGTGATGCTTCCGTTTGAGTCAGAAAGCCAGAAAAGACCAGTGTGCCAACCCACAGAGCAGCAGGCCAAGTTCCCTCTTCCTCAGTCTTTTTTTTCTATTCAGGTCTTCAACTGATTGGATGAGGCCCACCCACAATATAAAGGACAATTTGCTTATTTGGTCAATCAATTCCAACGTTTATATCATCCAAAAATACTCTCAGAGATATACCCAGAATAATGTCTGAGCAAATATTTGGGCACACCTTGGCCCAGTCAGGTTGACACATGAAATTAACCATCATATAGGGAGAATGTGTTCTTTGAAGGTGTGGAAAACACAACTGTAAAACCTCCTGAGCCTGTTAACCTTTTTATGTGCGTTTGGGTAGGGAGGTTGGGTAACTTATTTTTCAGGAGGATCATTTCCTTGGAACCATTCTGCCCTATAGGGACAAACACGGGCTAGTCTTTCCTGTTTCCCTTTGAGGAATCCCGATCTTCACTTAGTCCCTGAAGACTAATAGAATCCAGGAGACAAAAGAAACCAAGAACCACAGGCTATTTTATTTTGTAGAAACTACCGGCTTTGGGACTACTCCCATCAGGACATTTTGTAGTTAGCATAGCGGTTAAAGGTATTCTTTTTAACTGACCACAAGAGGGCAGTGATGGATCAAGAACGGGTACAATATAATAAAACCGCTTTTTGGTAGATTAAAAAGATCCATTTTTCCTTTTCTGTTCATAAAGACCCTGAGACTTTGGGAAACTCAGAAACTTGTCTGAATCATATATTCCAATATATAGAGAAATCTGGAATTTTAACTTAGCTCTGACTCCAAAATTCATTGTTTCTGGTATGGGTACAGTAAATAATGACTCTTAGTCATTCATATTTTCATTCATTTGAGAGCAAGATAGCAGAGTGGCTAAGAATTCAGTGTTTGGAGTCAGCTGATCTGGGTTAAAATTCTGGCTCCATCACATACTCGCTAGCACTGTGAGGGCCCTGTGCCTCAGCTTCCTCATCCATCTGTGGGGATGTTAGGACTGATCTCATAAAACCTGCAAAAATGAAATGAGATGAGACATGAACAAGTGTTTAAAACAGCACCTGGCACTTAGTAAATGCTTAATGATTTTGAGCTACTGTCATTATTAACTCAACCAATATTTATTAAATGACTACTGTGTTCTAACCCACTGCTGTAGGTCCTGGGGATGGAGCAACCTGCAGCTTACACTCTTGGGAGGGAAATCCATAATAAAGAAAAATTTTTAATTTTACATTTTTTTTCAGTATGAGTATTGAAGGTGGCCAAAAATAGAGCATGGAACAAGGGGCTAGTGCCAGGGCTAGAGGGGGGCTTGAAATTGAAAATGGACTGTCAGAGAAGGCATCACGAAGTGACATCCGGCAAAACCCACAGGAAGTGAGAGCGGGGAACTTCGGATACCCAGGCATCAGGGATGCGGGGGACAGACAGACACGCGCTGCTGGCCCGGACCGGAGGACAGAGGCGGCGCGGTGAGAAGTGGGTGACGCTGACGGGATTTGCTGACGGACCGGGTGCGGGCTGTGAGGGAAAGAGGGGTCAAGGGCAACTCAGGGCTTTGAGACGGAGCGGCTAGAAGGACAGAGCTGTCATTTCCTGAGACCAGGAGGAGCTGGGGAGGAGGGCGTCAGGGAGGGGCTGGGAATCAGGAGTTTGGTTTTAGACATGCTAGTTCGAGATGCCTCTTAGAGATTTGGCTGCGGGGTGTCCACGTCTGGACTTCGGGGGGCTTGGGCGGCGATGTGCATTTGGCAGCTTGGAGCCCCCTGGCCCGAGACCACACAGGGAGGTGGGCGGCGCTTCCCCTGGGACTTGGGCCTGTGTGCTCCCCTGGGCATCTCCCCATGGGCTGCGTGCTGGAGCCCCTGTGGCCCTCTGCGGGCCCCTGGCCCGCCCCCCCTGCGGCCCCCTGTGCTGCCCCCCCCTGCAGCCCCCTCCTGCACCGCCTCCGCCAGGCTCCCAACAGAATCCCCGAGTGCCCGGCCAAGGCGGGGCGGGTGACACCCACACCTCCGCCCCGCTGTTCCCTGAACGGGGTCATCACACTGCGGGTCACGGTTTTCACAGAAAACAGGAACAAACCCCAAATCCGGTTACTCATTAACCCAGCCCACGTGGACAGGCCTCGTTTTCTCAGCAGAGCTGGTTACAGTTGGTCCAGGGAAGGCACATGGGTTCTAGGTCATGTGCCAACCTCCGTTAATTAGGTGTGGCTCTGGGTGGTGCTGTCTTAACAAGAGAGAAGGGATGCAGCAATTGATGAGCCATGTCTGCTCTGGGGACAGGATCTGAAAGTGGCCGTTCTCATGCCAGATATTTGTCATGCCTTATCTACCTGCAGGTACTCATGGGTCTTTACCTCAAAGGGCCTATTGCAGCCTGCTGCAGTGTGGGTCAGTCACCCCGCCTCCTGAGATTTTCAGGGATGAGTGAGATGCTTTCAGTCCTGCCTGAATCAAACAGAAGAGACCCCAAAGCCAACACCTGTCACCATTTCACACACCCCACCAGTTAGATAATGAGGGCCTCCCAGCAGCCCTTTGGATCAGAGATTCAACTACACAAACAGAATTTGAGGCCCTGGTGAGGATATGACTGGCAACCACAATCCACTGCTGCCTTTCTTAGTGGGCAGGTGGCCTCCATGAACTGGGAGGTCTGTGTTTTGTTTTTTGTTTTGTTTTGTTTTGTTTTAGCTGGAACACATCTTTCAACCAACCTCAGGAAGGCAAGGAATTAATGAACCTCTGCTATCTGAATGAAACTTTCTTCCTTAGAGGGCACCTGATGTGGGCATACAAGTTAACCCTATGCAGATTTAGAATTAAGTATATAGCATACCAACCCAAGAATTAAAACTTTAGCATTACTATTTCTGGGTGTTTTTTTTTAAGATTTATTTATTTATTTGAAAGAGAAAGAAAGCACAAGTGGGAGGGGCAGAGGGAGAGGGAGAGAGAATCAGACTCTGCACTGAGCGTGGAGCCCTTTATGAGGCTTGATCTCACAATCCTGAGATCACGACCTGAGCTGAAACCAAGAGTTGGATGCTTAACTGACTGTGCCACCCAGCCTCCCCAGTATTTCTGTTTAAAGAAATCTATGTACATTAAGTTTTTTATATAAACAGACTTTTAGAAGAACTTAAGTTTTACGATATTTATAGGTTGGATTTATTAGATTTATACAAATGATCTAAACCCTCAGGAAAGTTTTGTTTGTATCAGATAAGTGAGATACTGAAAAGGAAATAAAATCTACTCATCTATAGATGCACCTTAAAATATTTGAAGATACAAGTTTGTTTAAGGCCCATTTGAAGCATTTGCTAAAATCTGCTAGATCTTCAAACAAGATTTCTAAGCGGAGTTTTAAAGGTTAAGAAAGAACTAGTATTTTGATTTAGTAATTTTAATGATAGAAACGAATTGTGGACTTTAAAAATAAACTTCTAAATAGTCTTTCTGTGTTCCAAAACCACCCTCAGGAGGGGCGCCTGAGTGGCTCAGTCGGTTAAGCTTCTGACTCAATTTCAGCTCAAGTCATGATCTCAGGGTCTTAAGATCAAGCCCCGTATCAGGCTCCGCTCTCAGCAGGGAGTCTGATTGAGATTCTCTCTCTCCCTCTCCCTCTGCCCCTCCCCCAACTCTCTCTCTCTCATAAATAAATAAATCTTTTAAAAAACCACCCTCAGGAAACCACCCAAATGACCACCAACAGATGAATGGATCAACAAACTGTGGTACGGCCATGCAGTGGAATACTACTCAACAGTAAAAAAGGGAGAGAACTTATTCACAGAACTTGATGGATCTCTAAACCATTAGGCAAAGTGAAAGAAGCCAGACTCCAACAGAAAGCAGATCAATGTTTGCCAGGGGCCCGGGTAGCACAAGGGGACTGCCAAGGGAACTTACTAGGTAACAGAAATGTTCTATATCACAATTATGATGACCTGAATGTGTACTTTGTCAACACTCATCACATTGTACATTTAAAGTTGGTAAGCTTTATTGTATGTAAATTATGCCTTGATATTGTTGCTTTTTAGAAAATAATACTATTCTCAAGGTCACCTAAGCCTCCATATTCCACATGAGGAATAAAGCAGGATCACCTTCTGAGAATGGACTGGGAAGGGAATGGGTTGTGAGGAGAGAGGCCAAGTAATAATGGGCTTGTTGTAGAAAGGTGCAGAGCCAGCTGGTGGAGAGGTAGAGTGGGCTCCCATGTGAAATTTCTGATTGTGAATAAATCAACCAATGACTTTTCTAGTCAGCTGAATGACTCTTGTCCAGCAGGTGTAGAACAGGCAGGAAGTTGGTTGTAACCCAGATTCAGGTTTTGCCTGTATATTATCCATTGCTGTGTAACAGTTATCATGAACTGAGTGTGTCAAACAACACACATTCATTACCTCACAGTTTCTGTGGTCAGGAGGCCTGGCAAGGCTTACATGGGTCCTCTGCTCAGGGTCTTACAAGGCTGTGATCATGGCGCTGGCCAGGCTCATCTGGAGGCTTGACTGGGGGAATAACCACTCTCAAACTCATTCAGGTGGTTGGCAGAATTCACCCCCTTATGCTATGTGATGGGGCCCTGGCTTTTTGCTGGCTGCCAGTTGAATCCTGCCCCTGAGGCCCCAGAGATCACTCACAGCACCTTGCTCCATGGACTTCTCCAACATGGCCACTGACTTCATCAAACTTTCAGGGAGAGTCCCTTTCTCCAGATGGCTAAGACAGAGTCTTACGTAAGGTAAGAAAATCGTGGGGGGACATCCCATCACCTTTGCCATATGATGTAGCTTCACCATGAGAGTGACATCCCTCACCTTTGCCATATTCTATTGATGAGAACCAAGTCACAGGTTCTACTTGCACATAGTAGATGGGATTGATTGTACAGGGTAGGGACACCAGGAGGCGGGGGGTCATGGGGTCATGGGGGCCATTATAAAGTCTGTCCCCACACCTGGTGATTGCAATGGAGGGAGGGATGGGACAAGGACTAAGGTTATTTGAAGCGGTGTCCTCTTAGCAAGGTAAGGAAAGAAGTGAAACCAGGAGGTGACCAATGGCTGGGAAGGGGTGGTGGGGCCAACGATTTGAAGAACTCTGTGAGGTTGGAGAATTTCTGCCATGGGAAGGCTGAGCAGAGGGAACTTGAAGGAGAGCACATGGTGGCTGGAGGAGGGGATGTTTGAAATCAGGATTCTCCAGAGGAGACGTTTTTGGTGATGGTGGGTTCTGTGGGGGTGGGCAGTTGAGGTGGTGTGAAGGTGGTCACTGGAACTGGGGAGGTCTACATGGCCTCCCTGCTCCCATCCTTGTCACTCTCAGTCTCAGTCTGTTCTTCACACCATGACTCCTAATATGTACGCCAGATCAAGAGTCTTCTGGACACTAATTCTTCCATGCCTTCCTGCCTCACTCAGAATAAAATCTAACATCCTCTCATGACCTGTCCCCCACCTCTCTGAGACTTTATCTCCTGCCACTCTCCCCCTGCTGTCTACACCCCAGCTACACTGGCCTCTGGGACTAGACCTTGACCCTCCCTGCCTAGAACACCCTCCCCTCTGAAGGTTGCATGGCTCCCTCCCCCTTCCTCCCCTCCCTCCCTCCCTCTCCTTCCCTCTTCCTCCTTCCCTCAGCCTCTTTCCTCTCTCCCCCTCTCTCCTTCCTCCCTCTAGTGTCAGTTCAGACTGTCATGCTAGGTAAAATAGCACCTTCCCCCCATCACTCTCTGTTCCCTTATCCACCCCATCCTTCTTCCCCATCCAGCATTTCATGTATTTATGTATTTGTCTAGGTGTTTATCATCTGTCTCCCTCCATGAATCTGGGGCTTTGTTTTAGTTACTGCTGTATCCCAGCAGCTAGATGAGTGCCTGGCACATAGTCAGCACTCCCTATGTGTTGTTAAGAAGGCAGACAGAGCTGGTTTCTATGTCCTGAGGGGTGGCTGTGTTGATACTGATGGGTGTGAGGCCAAAGCCTTGAGGTGTAAGCCAGGAGTTGTTGTGGAGGCCTGGGTACCCCTCCCACCCCAATATGGGGAAGGGGTGAACACAGAAGATGGAACCCTTAGTAGGCACTTAAGAGCTCTGCCACCTACCAGCTGTGTTACATTGGATGCGTCACTTAATCTCTCTGAGCTTCTGTTTCTTCATCTGTAAAATGGAGATAATAATAGAAACAAAACCTAAACTGTGGAGCTGTGCAGATAAACTCAGACCCCACATGTAAAGCACTTGATACCAGGCTTGCATATGGCAAGTGCTCGGTAATGGCTGGATAATGGGAGACAGAGAGCATGAGAGGGGGAGGGTCAGAGGGAGAAGCAGGCTCTCTGCCGAGCAGGGAGCCCGATGCGGGACTCGATCCCGGGACTCCAGGATCATGACCTGAGCCGAAGGCAGTCGCTTAACCAACTGAGCCACCCAGGCGCCCAGGACTTCTGTGTGCCTACTTATGATCCATGACTCTCTGCTGCTGTCCAAACAAGCTCTGCCATTTGCTGTTTTTCTGATCTGGGGGCAAATTATTTTGCCTGAAATATGACTGGGTTTTTTGTCTGCGTTACAGAGATAATAATTCCTGCCCTGGCTCCCTTGACCAAATTGTCAAGGGGCATGAGTGAGGTAACCCCCTTGAAGGCACTTGAAATGTAATGTGCTGTGCCTTATGAAGCATTCCTACTGTTCCTTCTCGTTGAGTGATTCCTTTTAGGTTTGCTGGAATTGTTCATTATTTTACTGGGGCTCCAACAAAGCATCTGGGTGCCTGGGCTGGAGTGTTACACACTGGACTTCCTTGAGCAAAGCAGGGCAGTCCAGATCTTGCCCAAAGGCCTGAGCCAACGCTGACTTTAAAATGGCCCTTGGGCTCAGGGTTGGCCCCTGAGGTTGGCCAGCCAGCTTTCTAAGATTCATGGGCTGAATGACACTCTTGCTTCTTTCTACTCTGACATGAAGTTTAAAAAAAAAAAAAAGTCCTGAGAGCTGAGGTCTTTGGAGACCCAACGCCTGGCCCCTCTTCACCCACCACTGTCAAGTAATTAATGAGGGCCCTCTCAGCAGCCCTATTCATGAGACTTAAATTCCACAAACAGAGCCCACAGCTCTGTGAGGCCCCACATTTTACCAGAGCTCCAGGCAGGCTGTGTCAGTTGGAAGAGAAGCAAGCAGGACAGCCAGTCTGGGTCAGGGAAGGTATGAACATCAGTCACGTCCTCCTCCCCAGTGGGGAGCCAGGATGCTGGAAGGAGGCCCTCAGGGCCCCATATGGCACACAGTCCCCCCAGGGGAGGCTGATCACTTGTGGGTGAGGCCCACTGGTAACAAGCCCTCCTACTTACACTGTGTTTTCTGGGGGAGTTCTCTAGAGCACTGGGCCCAGTACAGACACAATTCCATTTGAGGGAATCTAACCTACCCTTGTGGAATCAGAGAATGGTAGGTGGAATATCTATACTTGGTTCATTAAACTCAAAGTAAATTGACCTCCAGATCATGGGTGTGCATGTGCGCGCACACACACACACACACACACAGCAGTCATAGCTTCCAATGGCCCTCCCAGGCTGGGTGGTAAGGGCCAGGTGATAGAGACTATCTGTCAACATCCATTCACACCTCTTTCAGAGAACAGGGCTAAAATGCATTTCCCAGCCTCCTTTGCAGTTTTTTTTTTTTTTTTAAAGATTTTATTTATTTATTTGACAGAGAAAGACACAGCGAGAGAGGGAACACAAACGGGGAGTGGGAGAGGGAGAAGCAGACTCCCTGCTGAGGAGGGAGCCCGATGTGGGACTCGATCCAGGGACCCCAGGATCATGACCTGAGCCGAAGGCAGTCGTCGCTCAACCAACTGAGCCACCCAGGTGCCCCCTCCTTTGCAGTTTGATGTGGCCAACCATCAAAGTTCTCACCAAGAGAAAGTGGATGGACATAGAGAGGCCACTCCTGGGTCTAAGTTTAAAAAGACTGGTCAAGCCTATACCAGACTCTTGTTCCCTTCTTGCTGGCTTGAATCCATGGAGACCTCGCTTCAACCAGGTAGACCCAATGCCCTAGGGGATGGCGAGGAATCAAGATGGCAGGAATCTGGGTTCTAGAATGTCTGCATTGAGCAGAGTTTCTGGCTGACTTGGAATATTCACCAGGCATTTACACAAGAAATAAATAAGCTTCCGTCTTCTTTCATCCACTGAGTTATTGCTGGGCCTCTTTGTTACAGCAGCCAAGCTTTACTCTCCCTAGCACCGGGGAGAAAAGCATGGTGGGATGAAGGCTTCCCAGGCTAACATAATAGTCCAGCCCAAGTCCTTAAGGCCTACCACTGAATGTCATTGGCTTTGTAACAGGAGGCATCTTGGGAAGGAAGCAGTGTACTGTACTGGTTAAGACTGAATCAGATAGACCTCCATTTTCATTTTGACTGGAACATTGATTAGTATTGTAAATTTTGGATTCTTTCACTAACAAACTGAGTCTCAATTTCCTCTTCTGTAAAATGGGGGATAATAATGTTCTTGCTCTCTGGGCTATAGGGAAGATTATATGAGATAATGTAAGTCAAGGGCTCAAAATGTTTACTGTTATTAATGGAATGAGCTGATATTCAGGCCTGATTTTTCCTACTCTCTCTCCCCAGGAAAAAGAAAAGGAAGCTAATATCTTGAGTTTTTCACAAAGTCAAAAAATACTCAATGACTCTTGATTGAATTACAAATCCCCACAGCTTTCGACACAAAATGTTTCTTAGGCATCTACCATGGGCCAGGGACTAGGAGGGGCTTGGAGGACAGAGATGCCCTTGTGGAAACTAATTTCTGCTTTGCTTCTCAGAAAGTATGAGTTCTTTTTAGGCTCACAAACTGGAGTCCAATTCACCTACTGAATGGAAATTTATGTTGACTAGGAAAGAAATCCCAACTCTTCTTCACACCTCCTTATGGGATGTCTGGGCTCTGTTGCACACAGGTTAAATCATCATCTCTGGGGCCTGGGCAATGATGTTTTTAAAAAGCATCTAAGTGTTTCCAATGAATAGGTAGACTTGAGTCTGAAAACTCCTTCTCCCAGTCACTACCCCAAGCAAGACTTTCTTAAACGGGTCCGATCTTGGCATTTACCTTGGCATTCACCTGGCAAAACCTTCCATGGCTTCCATTGCCTATCAGCTAAAGCCCAAACTCTGCATGGCACCCAAGGTTTCCCCCAGTTTGGATCTGGTCTCTTTCCATTAATGACACTAATGGGCTAAGATTGACTGTCTCATATGACCCAAGCTCTGGGGTGAAGGCTTTCTGTGTGCTACCCCATTCGATCTCCCCTAACTTTAGGAGATGGTGTCTTGGCTTAGTTTTCTCATCTGTAAAATGGGAACATTCCATGAAAAGCATTACCAACAGTGCCCAGTACATAGTTACCACTCAGTTAATAGCCATTACTGCATTATACCTATTTTATCGATGAGGAAGTTGAGGGTTAGGGTTGTTAAGTAACTTGCCCAAGACCACAACCCTGATAAGTGACAGAGGTGGAGGCTGAACCCAGGAAGCCTGGCTTCAGTGCCCAGGCTAGCCTGCCTTCCCTTTGTTCCTGAAGGCCCGTGCTCATCTTAGAACCAACTCGCAGGGCACCCTGCAACGTCTCCAGGTCTTTGCACCGGGGTTCCCTGTTCTGGTAGAATGGCTCTTCTGGTTCTCCTTCAGGAAGTCTTCCTCCCAGCTGTCCCCCCTCCCCCATGGCCACCCCAGGCAGAGGCAGACATCCCCCCTGGGTCCCCTCAGCCTTCTCATCACCCCTGGCTCCACCACGCCTGGCCTGGCGCAGAGCAGACCTCTGCAAATGTGTGTAGGATTGATCGCAAGCCAGATCCATCAGGGCAAGAGTGGAGAACAATACCTGCTGGAGGGACGCCTCCCTGGTCTCAGCTGTCAGTGTGCGCTCCAGCGCGAGCACACTCGCACTTTTCTCTGGCCAGAGCCTCCCCACCATTTGCCAGAACTTCCAGTCCCTTGGCCCTGCCTCTCACTTTGCTCTCCAGCCTCCCTGCAAAGTCAGCCAGTTGGGGCGGTGGGGGGGGGAGGTTCACCGCTCAAGGGCCTGTATTATCCAGCAGAGTCTGGAAGATTCCTCACCTCCCCAGTTCATTTATTTGACGAATATTTATTGAACACCAACTTAGAGCCAGGTACGGTGCTTGGCACTGGGTCCAGGGTGGAGAGCAAGCCACACATAGTCTCTGGGCCCACAGAGCTTACGTGCTGGTGGGGGAGATGATCAACCAAGAAGTAAACACACATGGATGTGCAATGGCAAGTGCCTTAAGGAGGGAAAGAATACGGGGCTTGGAGATTGATGAACTAACTATTCAAGCACAGAAGTCAAGGAAGCCTTCTCTGAGGAGGTGAGTTTAAGCCAAGGGTATAAAGAGCTCAGTCATGCAGAAGGTAGGGGAAGCGCATTCTGGGCACGGGAAGAGCATATGCCAAGTCCTGGAGGTGGGAACAGGCTGGAATGTTGAGGAAATGAAGGAAAGCCAGAGTGGCAGAAGCACAGTGAGCAAGATTGGAATTGGCTGGAAGTGAGGTTGGGACAAGAGGAAGAGCTTGCATTTTATCTTGGGAATAATAGGGTAATAGTGTAAGGATTTTACACCAGAGTTGGTATGATATGATTTGCATGTTTAAAGCTCTCTCTGGTTGCCTTGAGAACTGAGTGACAAAGCAAGACGGAAGCAAGATGACCTTGTGGAGGGCAGTGATCTGGGGGCAGGTGAAATGGCCAGACCAGGGTGATAGCCGGAGGCTTGGAGAGAAGTGGATGGACTCCAGAGATCTCAAGAAGTAGAATCTTTCAGAGGTTTTTAGAAGAACTAAAACAACTTTATTGGATGCCTGCTACAGCCCCAGCAAGGGGGTAGGAGTCGGGGACACCAGAAAGGCTTGGGAATAGAAACAAAAGATACAAATCCTCAACCACGAAAACAAATACATAGTCCCCTTTCTCATTCACCATCTCTTGGGGAGAATGAACTCAAGATCAACTCAGATGCTGAAAGTTCTGGGCCATTTCCACCTCATTCGATGGTGTCAACAGATTCTCCTGGAATTGGGTCCTGGAAATGTGGAAATGGGTTTCCCATATTCTCAAGCTATGAAGTTGCCGAACTGCGGGACTGCAGCACTGACCTGGTACCCTGGGAGCAGGGAGCCGCCAGCTGGGATAGGCCGGGAGAGGAGGAGGAGGGGCGGGAGGAAGATCAGGAGCAGAAGCAGTTCTTTCTGCCCTCTGTGACGAAGGTGAAGTTGGGCTCTTCCCTTTGTCACCTCCCTGTGCCCACCTCTCCCAACTCCTGGGAGCCTGCTGACTTGCCCTGCCCTCCCTGTCTGTCTCCGTCAGGAGCACCCCTGGCCGGTGACCCACTCCCTGGAATGCTGCCCTCGCTCCCCACAGCTGCACATCTCAGATGCATCCAGGAGGACAGAAATCTGATCGAACAAACACTGAGGACTGAAAGAATACATTAGCTCTTCATGCCTCCTGGAGGAATTTGCCTTTTCAAAAGAGATTTCTGGGTCGTTTAAATGATCTCTGCCCTCTGCCCCATTTCTCCAAAAGGGCCCTTTCCCCCAGGGTTTTAGCAAACTCTATGTCTGAGCCCAAGGATCTCCTCAATTTAGTCTCTGGGGGCAGTAGTTCCATCAAAAGGTGGGCGTGAAAGAATCTTCCCAGGGGTGACATTCGAAAGAAGTATTTACCAACCAGCGTGGGGGCCTGGGGGAAAGCCACACGGGGCAGCGGGGCATTTAGAGGGCCTTAAGGGAAGCAGATATCTGCCAACAAGCACAGAAGTGGCTCTACGTTTTAACAGCGGGTCTGGCAACACGGGTCCAGCTGAACGTCAGTCCCGGGGCTGCCCCAGTCCTGTCTGGCCTCTGCTGTTCTTCTGGGAATGGTGGCCACAGGCCATTTGATCCCTCCGTTAGAGGATGAGCGGCCAGGGCTGGAGCTGGGTCCTGAAATGGCCTCTGAGCAGAGCCAGCTGCGCGACATCCTGGGTGAACAGGATCTCAGGCCCTTGACCCGCCGTGTGACCGTGAAGGGCCCAGCCGCCTCTGACTGTCCTTCCTCTCGCCCCTCCTTGCAGTTATTTTTGTCCAGCTGACAGCCCTTGGCTGTCCCACAGTCTGGGCTCTGCGAGCCGGATGCAAACCAGGCAGCACAAACGTCTGGTGCTGAATCCCAAGAGGGCCCCTCCGGGGGCGCCATCACATGGGAACGTGACCCTCCACGCTGTGCACCCAACAGGGACCAGGCATCTGGAGGATGGTGATGGTGCGAGAAGCAGGGAGCTGGGTTCTCTGCTCAATCCTGGCTCTTGTCTGGGAGCACTGTCCCAGGCCTGGTGGTAAGGACCCCCTGTTTTGGAGCCTTACTGCTGCCCAGAAACCTCCCATCTCCATGTAGGGAACTGGGGGTCAGCCGGAGTGTAGGTGTCTGCAGCGGGGAAGACCACCCGAGCAGGCCCTACTGGGCCCCTAACTGCCGGGCCTTGGCTGCGGTGGCAGGGGGGCCTGTCCTGTGGTTCACTGCAATGGGGTGGGCAGGGGCAGACGGGGGTTCCCCAGAGACCGCTTTGTGGCCCCTGCTCTGTTACTGTCTCCGGAAGTGAGGCAGACACTAAGTTCTGGCCCTGGGGGCCTGGGAAGGCTGCACCAGTCAATCACTGCTCAGGCTGGGTTCTGAACTCTCTAGGCAAGCAGCCGGCCTGAGACCATTGTGCCTTTAGGGTCAAGCTTAGTTCCCAGACGTTGGATTCATGCCTGCTGCCCCCAGGAAAGGGTCTGGGCAAAGCTTGTAGGGGCCCTCCAGGGCTTATTTGTCCCAGGTAAGAAATGAGACCAGGCCTCTGAGATCAGAACAGCTCCAGGAGAGCTGGGTCTGCAAGCTGGGATGGGCAGTGAGGAGGGGAGATGGGCCAAAGGAGGAAGGGGCCTCTAATGGGTGAGGAAGATGCCTTTGCAGACAGATGAGCCAGACCAGGAAGCAGGGCAGAAGACAGCACTGTTTTTAGAGCTCCTGGAAAAAGAACCCTCCTCGCTACTGGGGAAAAGCCAGCTCAGAAAGCCCCGATTTCAGTGATTTCGGAGACCCAGGAGTGGCAGAGCACGGCTCCTGCTGGCCTCCCAGCTGCCCCTGGGGAAGAGGGCCTGGGGGCAGGAACAGCCACATAAGCAGGGGATCCCACGATGCTGGGGGGCATGGGGGAAGAAGATCGTAGGAGGGGTGCCATGTGGCTGCTCCTGGCAGCCCTGATGCTGGGGGCCACGGGCAGGGGGGCGGCTGGCCTCTCCAGGGGGCGGGCCCTCCGCGTGGAAGATGCCCCTCGACTGGGCAGCAAATTCCTGCGGGCTGGCAGGACGGTACCAGCAGCTCTGCGCACAGGAGTGGTTCGGAGGGCCGGGATGGGGTAAGCGAGAGAGGAGGCGCTGGGGAGGATGGGACCGGGCACTCTTCCCAGGATGGTGAGCTGGTTGCTTGGGGCTGACAGCCCTGGACAGCTATGGAAGAAGGACCAGGGCCAGGCAGGGAAGGCCAGGGGGCCAGCGGGCGTGGGAGAAGGCTCCATCTCGGCTGCATAGCTGTTGAGGTGCGAGAGAAGACGAATCCGGACGGGGTCTGCACGGCTGCTCGGCCCTTCCAGGACCCCCAGGTACCTGATGACCTCGGTGAGGCACTCCCGAAAACCGATGCTCCGGAAGTCCACTGCCAAGGCTCGGGCATCAAAGAATCCTGCAAAGCGAGGCGTGATGAGGGTGTGTGCCAGGCGAGGGCCAAGTGCTGATCTGGGGTCAGACCTGTGTGACCTTGGGCATGCCACCTCACCTCTCTGAGTCCCAGTCTCCACATCTGTAAAGTGGGAATAATCACCCCTACCTGGGATAGAGGGTGGGGCACTGTGATGATCAAATGAGTTCACTGAACTACGAAGCATGATAAAATGTAGAGTGCTGTTTTCATTGAAATTCATGATGAACGCAGAGAAGAAACTTGGCGACCAAGATAATGTCATTTAAGTGGACACTTGCCAGGTGTGAAAGACCTGTGCCCATGGGAGGTGGCGACCGCAGCCGTCAGGGCCGGGGGGGCCCCCCACAGAGAAGGCAGCATAGTGTCATACTGAAGCCTGAGGTCTCTGGAAGCCGGGAGAGCTGAGTTCAAATCCCAGCTCTACCACTTAACTAGTGGCCTGACCACGGACAGGTCTCTTAATCTCTCTAAGCCTCAATTTCCTTGGCTGTAAAATGGGCACATAGTAATACTTACTGCACAGGGCTGTGAGGGTGAAACTAAATGCAATGGTGCACAGAAATAGTCCATGAATTCAAAGTTAGCCATCATTTACACTTGACCCTTGAACAGCATGGGGATTAGGGGCACCGATCCTCCCCCAGCACAGTTGAACACCTGAGTAAACTTTTGACTCCCCGCCAAACTACTAGTAGTGAGAACCACCAGAGATCACTTTTACTGTGATAGCAATTTCCTGGAGAGAAGGACTGCTCTGGCAGAGATGATTAGTGCCACATGGGGTCTTAAGCAGATACTTGCAACCCTTGAGCTCACCACAAGGGCAACAGGAGGGGGCTAGGAAATTATTACTGGAGTACGGTATGTATATGCCACAGTTAACTTCATGCAGTTATGATTCTACTACATCTTTACATTTACATTTCTCCCCACTGCAAATGGCACCATGTGCAGTCTGAAAGGGTTTGTATGAGGAAGTTTTGCTAAATTTTAACTTCAGTAATGGATGTGTGTATATTTTATGGTAGTGAGTGATAAAACAGACTTGTATCTACATCTACTTTATGCATTCATGACATACCTAACTTTTTCTTAATTTTTTCAATATTTCTAGGCTATGTGGTGTGTCTACAATTTTTTTTCAAACGGTTGCAAATCTCCAAAAATGTTTCCACTTAATGCAAAAACTCTGCATGGAAGTGAATCTGTACTATTCAAACCTGTGTTGTTCAAGGGTCAAATGCATATTACTGGCTTGGCCCCTGAAGGCATGTGAGTTTGTCCCCTAGCCTGAAGGGCAGTCAGGAAAGCAGGACCCCACTCTGATCCTCAGCTGTCGACATCAGTCTGGGATCCTCAGTTTGGCTGGTTTCAGTGAAGTCTGACCAGGTGGCCTGGCCACAGAGGTATTCGGTTCTCACTGCCTTTCCACCTGCCCCTCTCTCAATCATCTCCTATGCATAGACAGACCAGCCTCAATGGGCACTGACCTCATGACTCTGGCTGCAAATATCTGGTCCCTGGTTCATGGCCGAGGCTCCCATAGAGGGACAACTCTGCAGGGGATGGTGTTTGGAGTCAGGCCTCCTTGGAGACAAGACCTTACTCGGCTGTATACTTAGTTTCTGTGTTTGCTGTTCTTTTTCAGCTAACATTTTTCTGAGTTCTTATTAAGTACTCAAATTTACATTATCTGATTTAATTCTCAGAAAAATCCTATCATTATTATCATTCCAGAGATGAGAACATTGAGGCGTAGAGAAATTAAATCACTTGTCAAAGGTCATAAAGCTAGCAAGTAATAGAGCCAAATTCACAATTCATGGGATTTGAATCAATTCAATTCAGGATTCTAACCCAAAGCCATGCTCTAAGCCAGTCCTGTCCTCCCATTAGCCCTTGGCCGGAGAAGGGTGATGCCAACAACCCCCAGTCTCAAGATTCTTGTGAGAATCAAATGAGATAACATTGGTGAAAGCATTTTGAGACTATAGAATTCTGGCCAAAATATTAGTCACTATTTTTCTTTGAATTGGATACCCATAAATGTAGCTGGAGAGCTCTCCCCCACTGGTTGATTAGAATCAGTTTTCACTGTTGGCCATGCATTCCTTTGGCAGAAGTTCTCCAAGTGACCACCTGCATCAGGGTCATCGGGCGTGCTTGCTAAACTTGCAAATTCCTAACCTTCAGGCCAGGCCTCCTGGCTCAGAATCTCTGGGGTGTGCCCTGTGACTGTCTGCCCCCAGATGATACTGTGGCTCACTGAAGCCTGAGAAGCACCAGGCTGGGTCACTTGAAATGTGACTGCCCCCTCCAAAGGTGGCCAAGTTAAGGTTTTAGGACTTAGGTCTTTGTGGCCCAGGTTTGTGGAGATTTCAAGATTTCTCAATTGTGAAATCGCCAAAATACACAGTGAGGCTTCATGCAAACAGAATTTCCATTTGTTCAGAAGTCTTTTTAAGGCCACCGTTCCATGACTTCACTGCAATGGACCAGCCCAAAATAACGGCACGAGTTACATTTGGGTTCTACTATAATCCCACAACGGGTCTTCACTGTGAGCATGACCTCAGCACCAGCCCAGAAGGCACACCAGTGAACATCTGTGGCTAAACATCTCAGGCAGGCCCCTCCCAGGGTTTCCACTGGGATCCCAGTGAGAATGAGTTCATTCGGGCTAAGGCTTAAGGAGGGTGGGGGTTAAGGTAGGGAACCCGTAGGGACAAGGCATCTACGCAGACCCCCTCCAAGGGCTAACTAAGGCTGGAAGGAGTGGAGTAGAGGACCAGTTGGGGACCACTGGGGACACTGACAGTGGAGAGGGTAATGCTGAAAGGAGAGAGCCAGGCTTTGGGACAGCTGCACCTGGACCTGCTTCAGCCCCACCATAGACCATGAGTTCCTTGAGGCCAGGGACCATGTCTACTTTGCTCACCAGTGGATCCGCAGGGCCTAGCCCCCAGATATGTGTTTCATGAATGACTCCCGGGAGAGAAGAGCATCGGTACCTGTCCCACCAGTGGCGTGGAGCATTTTCAAGTGATCCACTGTCATCTGCAGGACCTCGGCCTTCTCCAGCTTGGAGGAGCCCTGTGTGTACAGAAGACAGAAGAGTGAAGGCCTCCAGCTGACCTCTCGCTCCCCTCCCTATGGTGTCATCAGCCCTCACCGGCTCCCTGTCCCCATCTTCTTCCCACTCCACCATGGCCTGCGGGGGGGCTTCTGCTTCGGCCAAGGTTTCCCAAACGAACAGATTCTCTTCAGTTCCCATTTTAGTCCGTGCGCGCCCGCTGCATTGCCGAGCATCCTTCCTGAAACCCCTCCTTCCCTTGACTGCCCTGACACCACTTTTTCTAGCTTCTTCTTCCACCTTACTCTGCCTGTTCCCTTAAAATGGGGCTGTTCCCCAGTGGGCACTGGTTCCCTTTTCTCACTTGGCACATTGTACCCGGCAGGTCTCATCGACCTCCATGGCTTAGCGTGCCATCCCCAGAATGCCACTCCCGCGTACCCACCCGCCTCCTAGACCAGCTTCCCTGGGAACCCAACTGCACGCTCACCACGCCCCAGATCTAGCTCATCCTCTTAGCCCCACAGCACTTGCTCGTTTTCTATTCTCTCTCTTGAGCAATGCCTGCTACGCCTATAGCATCACCTCGTCTCCCAGGAGAAACCTGAGGGTCAGACTCTCCCCGTGAGCTCCTGAGGGCAGGTACCAGGTCTAGGTCACAGCTGGGCCTGTGGAAGCGTCAGTGGACGTCTGTGGAATGACCGACTTGTTCTCACCAGCATAAAGGAAGGCGCGTGACCCATGACCGTGCATTGGAGCACAGGGTGGAGAATCTTTGAGACTGTCTGATTGATTCACCGTCCGACTCCCTTCCCGCTGTCACGTGCTCCCCACCCCCATGGGCAGCAGCAGGGTGTTCACACCCCAGCAGCCTGTTCTGCTTTCAAACGGCTCTGGAACTGTCAGCAGTGCAGAGGGCGAGGGGGCTCTAGACTCACACAGTTCTGTGGTCCGGTTCTGTTCTGCGACTTCCTAGCTGTGTGATCGAGTGCAAGGTACTTCACCTCTCTGTGCCTCAGTTTCCTTACCTGTGCAATGGGCATAATCATCCCTAACATTCAGGATCATTTTAAGGATTTCTGTCAAGGGGACGAGGGACAGAAAGCCACAACACTGGAGACACTAGAGTAAATATAAATTTCCATGCCCTTTCTCCCTGGCAGATATCAGGAGGTGACATACCAGCAAACGAGGTGCCAGCACTTCAAGCAGCTGCTACCAATCAATACGACATACCACAAAGAATGGGCCGTATCTGCCACCTGCGTGGGGTTTCCTCTGGTACCATCAGGAATATCACATACCTGTTTCTCAAAGGCGGTGGGGACCAAGCGTCGCAACTCAGAAAGGCTGCTGTTGATGCGGTCTCGGCGCCGCTTCTCTATGATCTAAAACACAATGACAGGAATTTACTCGTGGGCACTTCGCCAGTTTCCAACGTGCTTTGAGGGACACGGATTCATATCTTCCTTCACAATATTTTTGTGAGGGAGAGAAATCTGTTCTTACTTAATGGAGGAGGAAATCAAGGCTCAGAGAGGGGCAATGACTTGCTTAAGGTCACACAGTAAAGAAGTGCAAAGCTGGGAGCGGAACTCCAATCTCTTGTCTTGGTCTGCAGGGGTGATGTTCAAAATGCACAACGGCAGGTACAACAGGAGACCGGCCCATCAGAACAGGGACACCAGCCACAGCCCTGCAGCAGGCCCTGGAGGCTCCTGCAGGCCAAGGTTACCCCTTCAGTTGCTGGGTGGTGAAGAGGCATTGCTTCCAGCTGGGGAGGCCTCTCATTCACACAACCTCATTCCCACCTCACCCTACTGGTAGCCGAATACTGATAGCAGGGCAGACATTATGACCCCTGTTTTACAGATACAGATGAGGGCTGGAAGGAATGGTTTGCCTAAGTGAGGGGCAGGGCTGGTCTCTGCCACATTCCCGGTCTTTGGACCCCCAGGGCAGAAGCACAGCTACATCCTGGGGACAAAGGGCAGGGGGCTGGCATGAGGCAGCAGAGAGCCAGCCAGGGAGCCTCCTTCTTCTGTTCCCCTCCCCCACCCCTCAGCACCCTGAGAGGAAATGAAAGTTCTGGGCTTGGAGAGAAGAGGGGGAAGGCTGGAATAAACAGTAAGGGCTAACTGTGAGTCAGGTGTTGTCCTGAGTGTAATTCATTTAACCTCCAAAACCGCCCTGTGAGGTACGCACCCTCATTGGTTCGGTTACACAGTTGAAGAAATGAGGCACAGAGAGGTTAAGTGGCTTGCCCAAAGTCTCTCCGCTAGCTACTGGCAGAGCCAAGACTGGCCCTCAGGCAGTCTAGATGGGGGTGATGTTTCTGACCAGGGTTCTCCGGGCCAGGGCCCTGGGGACTCAGGGCAAAGATTCGACGGGCAACTCTGCCGAGACAGACACTCACCCCTCTGCGTTTCTTCCTGGCTTGCATCTGCGAAGGGCTGGGGGTGGACAGCGGCCTGGCCATCTGGCTGCAGGAGAAGAGAAAGGCTGATTTTTCAGAGCTGGAGGACCATCTCCCTGGCCTCGGCTGACCTTGGAGGAAGTGGGGATGTGGGCGGGCACCGCCCCCTCCCAGGAGGGCCGTGGTCTCCCCGGCGGCAGAGGACTCCCAGGCCGGGAAGCGGCGCAGGGCAGGCGTGGGTGGGAGCCCATCGCTCCCCCCCCCCCCACCCCCCACCCCGCCAAGTCGCCCCTGCGCTCGGTTTCCTGCCCCAGGGCCGCGCGGCTGCTGGGGCAGGGGGTGGGGGCTGGGCTCCCGGCCCGACCCGCTCGGCCTCGCCCCCTGCCCCTCGCCCCTGGCCGCGGGCGTCGGGGAACCGCAGCGGGCCGCCGCACTCCTGCAACCCGATCCCGGGCGGGGCGGGCGAGGGCCCGGGCGGCGGCGGCGGCGGCGGCGGCGGCGGCGGCGGGGCCGGGCCGGCGGGTTGGGTTTCAGAGGGAGCCGCTGGGAAGAGCGTGGAAAGAGCAGATGCCGCCGCTTCCCACGGGCCGGGCGCGCCCGCTGCCCGCCCTCCGCCCCGCCGGCAGCTGCCGCCTCCTCCCACGCAGCGCGGCCCGGGCGAGGGGGAGGCGGCATCTGGGTCACAGGCCCCCTCGGACTCTCGGGACGCTGTCCTGGCCTCCCCCGAAGGCTGCAGCCCCGCATCGCGTCGGGCCGCCCCTCCGCCCCTCCGCAGGCCTGGCACAAGACGGATATTTGCTCGCACTCCGGGAGTCCCCATCGCCGGGAAGAGACTCAGCCTCCGGGGCGGGGGGGCGGAATGGGGGGTTCTCTCTTGCCCCGACTGACCGAAATCTTCTCCAGCCCAACCGCTCGCCCCGCTAACGGTTTCCTGCTTCAGAGGCTCTTCCGGAACAGAGGGGATTCGCGGGGTTGCACGGAGGGCCATTCATTTGGCCAACACCCCGGAGGCCCCATTCAGGTCCAGGGCTGGACTGGATGCGGTCCGCCAGGCCCCAGCCGTCCAGACGCTCAGCTCCCAGGGGGAGATGCCCTATCCACGAATAACTTTAAACAAGGTGACTCCCCTGCCATTTCCAAATACAAAATGCCACACATCTGAACTCGTACCCTTGAGCTTACCTCCACCTCCACCACCACCCCTGTCTTCCCCCTGGACCCCCATCTCAGCAAAGGCATCCCATCTCCCAGTTCTGTGAGGCCCCCTGGCCACCACTACTTTTGATTCCTCTTCTGTCCTCACCCACCTCATCCAAAAGTGCCCATTCCATGTCTGAGATATGTCTCCCCTCTGTCCTGCTTATTTCCACTGCTGCTCAGAGGACCAAACCTCTATCATCTCTCATGTGGACGGCTGCAGGATTCTATTGCTGGGACCCTTTGCACCCCTTTGACCCCCTACAAACAGGCCCAGTGATCATTTAAATACACGTCTGATTTTGTCACTCTCTTAAAACTCCTCAGGGCCTTCCCAATGCTTTTAGGATCGAGGCCATCATCTTTCAGGTGGCCCAGCTGGCTCTTGTCACCACCTAGACTCAACTCTCCTTTGCTCTGTATGCCTCAGCCTGTGATGCTCCACTCCTTCCTGTGGTAGCACATACTGCCCCCCTGGCCTAGAGTTCTCTGCTGCACCCTGTCTCCCCACCCCCAAGCCCCAGCCTCTTTTGCCTAGTACTTTCTACCACTGTTCAGATCTCAATTCAAATGCCACCTTCCTGGGGGAGCCTTTTTTGATACCCCCCTCCCACTAGATGGCGCCTGCTCTACCCTCTCCTAGCATCCTGCATTCATAGCATGTATGCCCATTTGTTGTTTTTTATGTATATGATTATTTGATTAATGTCTGTCTCTGCACCAAGTGCGTAGGCTCCCTGAGGTCATGAACCATGCCTGTCTCATTCACCATGGTAGCCCCAGTACCCAGCAAGTGCTTGGAGCATAGCAGAGCCCATGGTTGCGCTCCCTCCTCCTGCCCCCATCTTTGGCATCACTGGGGAGCAGAGAAGTGACACCATAAAAGCTACCTCCCAGGCCTTTGTGGAATGGGGGTCTATGGGGCTCACCAGGAGGGTCCCAGCCCATGTGACTACCCTCTTGGCATGAGAGGTTAGATCATTTTCATCAACTGCTCAAAGAGAGAAGGATGCAGGAGAGTCCATATCAACCGTGATCAAATCCCACTGCTATGTCCCTGGCTTTGTCCAGCTACATCTGGAAAAGGATATCTCCTTCCAAACATCTGGATGAGAAGGGCTGGTCAGAGGCCTATGAAGCTCCTGGGAGAGATGGCCCAGCAAGCTCGGTCCAGGGCTCGGATGGCCCGATCCTGAGATCTGTAGGGCAGCTTGTTTACAAAGCTACACGCAGGACAAGCCCCAAGAGCCAAGGGATAATAAAACATGGCCTTTGTCCCCCCTAGGCTGGATAAGGAGTCTCTAGGGGTATTGGGTTAGCACTGCACACGTCACTGTCCCTCAGCCTGATCCCTCCTCGGGGACCATCTGCTGGAGGTTGACGCACCCCTTGCAGGGCACAGCAGCTCTGCCATCCCTTTATCCACTCTCCTGGTCACTTGTTCTCTGCAGTATTATCCCTCTTCCCCGACTCCCATATCTCACAGGCAAACCTCACTTCACAGTTTTCTTGGCATCGCTACATATATTTCCCTCCTTTGAGCCTAACAAAAGCCCCATTTTACAGATGAGGATGCTGAGGCTTGGAGACCGGAGGCAGCTTGCCCAGCCTACGCAGCTGCTAAGGAGCAAAGCCAGCATGGGAATCCATGTCTTCTGGCTCCAAATTCAGCATTGTTTTCCCTCTTAATTCTTATTTCCTGTCTGTCTGAATAGCCCTCCAGTCCCCTTATCCTTAAAGCTCCCAAGAGCTCAACCAGAGCTCACTTCCAGGCTGTGATCTGGCCCTGACACTGGGGGGAGGTGTAAGAGCTTCTTGTCTGACAGTCTGAAAATAAGGCAGATTTTTACGGACCCAGAGAAGATATGCTGACCACCAAGATCTGTTCCATGTGCCTCGAGTGGTCCCTAGCCAGATTTCTGGGGAGGTCTCTTGGGGTGTGGGGGAGAGCAGCTTTCTAGGTGGTCTGGCTGCCAGTCCTGATGCCCTCAGCACTCACCCTCAGGCCCCCTGGGGCACTCCGCTCCCCCCACCCGCCCCCAGGGGAACGCCTTTTGCATTAACCAAAGGCAGAATCATGATATCCCCAATGAAGGGTTTTCAGGAGTGCTGAGCCCAATTTTAAAATAAGGCAAATCTGAGAGGGGAAGGGTCTGTTCCAGGCCACACAGCAAATTGGAGGAAATTCCAGAACCGGAGCCAAGTCTCCTGGCTTTTAATCCAGTGCTCTTCCCAGTGCACCCCGTATCGTCACCCCTCCCCCACCATGTGTGTCACATAGCCAGTACTCCTTGTTCTAGACAGTACTTCCACATTTACTTGTCTCATCTATTGCACAATAGCCCTGTGAATTAAGTCTTTTGGGGGCTATTTCACATTAGGAAAAATAATCATTTGATAGATGGAGTGACAGAGACACAAAGAGTTAAGAATCATGCCCAGCAAATCAAGTCTTCAGGCTTCTAATCTTTTCATTAGACCAAGCTGCCTCGTGAACATGGCACCCTCCAACTGAATGATGACCCTTTCCTGAGCAGTATTTGTTGGAAGTTACCTTGGGCTAAATCAGGGAGCTGTGCATTTTAGGTACATTACCTCATCAAAGGCTCACCCTGTGAGGTAGGTATTAGCATCCCTGCGTTGTAAAGGAGAAAACTGAAGTTCAGAAATGCCCACGTTAATGGTGGTGAGAATCAAACTCAGGTCTATCTGACTTCAAAGGCCACCATGTGCCTTAAATCATGTAGGAAAGACCCACAGGCCCCGACCCAGTGCCTGACATATGACAGGTGTTCACTGAATGTTCACAGAGGGGGAGGGGAGAGAGAGGTTATACTCTCCGTTGAGACCCAGCTTGTGTCGGCAGAGGGCGGAGGGGAGTTGGTGCTGGGTTCAGATAGGAGATCTGTGTGTGATTATCTCATATGGGGCAAGATGCCGCCATCAGGCAGATGCCCACAGTGACAATGGAATACACCCTGCTCCTTATTCTCACATCTCTGAGTGTGGGGGATTTACGCCCTGCCTCTGACCCCAGGGAGGCTGGCTGCCCCAGTCCCATGGCCCTTGCCACTGTTTATCTGGCTTTCTTTGTACGCGAAGCTCTTCTTCTCTGAGAGTTCCCTGAGGGCAGAGGCTTAGCAGGATACATCTGGGCCCCCCACGCCCAGCCCAGGGTCTGGGCCACAGCAGGCATCGTTCAGCACGCCCTGAATTGAAGCATTGATGTCTGCTGGGGGGAGGGCCCTTTGGTGAGTGCTACAAAGAGGGGTCTATAAGTCAGCCTCTGCCAGATGTCCAACTGCTTTCTCTGCTCTGAGAGGGTCTGCTCCTCTAAGAATCTAGACAGTCTCTAAAATTGGGCTCTGGCTAAAAGGACAAAATGCCATGTAGGAAAAATCTGCCCACTGATCCTTTATGCCATTGCCCAAATGCCACCACCTTCAAGAAACCCTCCATGATGCCTCTGCTTGTAAGTGACCTCTCCCTGCTTGGGTGCCCTCACAGCCCACAGTCTGTCTCTCCTTCCATCTTCCATCCTGTCCATGGTCTTTGTGTGACCTGGCAGGTCACTGGCCAAAGTGCAAATTCTTGGAAGACAGAGCCAGCTCTCTGGCATCAATTTCATGCCTCTGATTCATGAAGACCCAATGACATTGAATTTGAGAGCCCCCTCCACCACCAGCACATGGTGCTGGGCCCTTCCCCAGCTCCTAGCAGGCCCAGACTCAGAGAAATGCTTCTCTAAATAGCAGTTTCTGCTAAACAATTTAAGAATGCTAATAAGTTGCATAGGAAATTTTATTATATACCCCAAAACCTAATTAGTGTACAGGATGCAAGGGGGATATCTATTGCCTTAGCTCCTGTTATAAGCTATAAATACTTGGAAACTGGTGGCATTTTTACTAGGCTTTGTGATTAAGGTAGGATGTCCTGGTCTCAGAAAACTGGAGTCACTGAAATGATGAAGTCCCTCAAAAAAATCCCTAAGGACGAACTGAATCCCCCTTTCAAATCTGTTCTAGAGAGTCAGGTTTGGATGAGCCAGGAGAGATCAGATAGCCCCCTCTCTTTCCCACTCCATGTCCTCCTTTTATTTTATTGATGGGGAAACAGGCTCAGAAAGAGAAAGCAATGGCCCAAGGTCACATGGTGAGTTGGTGGCAGACTTGGGGCTGGGACTCAGGCCTGCAGACTCCCACTCAGTCCCTGCTGCTCTTTCAGGGCTCTGGGCATCACATGTTGGGTGCCTGACACGAATTAAACATTTGCTATGTGCTAAGCCCTGTGCTAAGCTCATGACATGCATCATCTTATTTGATTTTCCCAGTAAAACTGGGATCGGTTCTATTACTTATACCCATTTCACCGATGAGGAAACTGAAGCTTAGATTGTTCACAGAACTAGGGGAAATAGCAGAACGGTACCAGTGGAGTTTGTTCCACAGGTTTGAAGCAAGTCAGAATATTCATCAGAATATTCATTAGAATAGCAAGTCAGAATGTGCATTAGAAAGAGTGTTGGAATTGGAGTGTAGGCCCCTGCACTGACAAGTCAGCTATTATTTTCTTCGGAACCAAAACCTTGATTCCAAAGTCCAATTTGCTTAGGGGAGGGGAGATTTTCTTCTCCCTGGAAGCCTTTTGTGTACTACATGGAAAGTGCACCCAAGCTAAGGTAGAATAGAGAAAGTATGGCTATTCTGCCCACTCAGCGGATTCCGGACAGGGAGTGTGTAACCAATACTCCATGAGGGTTTCCTAAGATCTTCAGGGAAAACTCCGCGCCAGTCGCCTCAACCTGGCACTTCTACAGAAAGACGATAACCAACTGAAAATGAGACCCCAGAGCTGAACTCCACTTCCATCCCGGCACCCTGAGCCCGAAATGGCCCAGAGCGCAGACGATCCAGACACTCGTGCGTGTCACGGCCCACGCTGCACACGTGTCCCCCACTTGCACCCCCACCCCACACACACCTGCGGGCCGTCGCCCACACCTGCATCTCCTGAGGCCGTACGAGCCCGCTGAACCCGTCCAGACACTCCCAGTATCCCCATCCCGGCCCTCACCTCAGCTCGCCCTCGCGGCCCACGTCGATGGGTCCGTCGGACTCGCTGTCAGAGCCGCTCGGCTCCCTGGGCCGCTTCATGGCGAGCGCAGGCTCTGGGTCTCCGCGCGACAGTGCCGGCTCCCGGCCGGGAAGTCGGGCCCCGCCCCCGCCCCCGCCCGGCCCCGCCCCGGCCCCGCCGCCCTTTCCCAGGGCCCTCTCCTGCGCCGCAGCCCCCGGCGCCCCGGCGCCCCCTCGCCCCCGCGGTGACGCGCAGGCCGAGCCGTGGGAAGGCCCCGGGCGGTCACCACCCCCTCCGACGGCTGGGAGGTCCGGCTCCGCTCCGCCGCCCTGGCCGCTGCGCGCTGGGTGGCCTTGGGCAGGTGCCCTTGGAGGCCCACCTCCGGGGAAGCCAGGGGTCCTCATCTGTCCCTGGTTCGCCCGGGAGCTGCGGGTCTCTGGGGGCGCCGTTCCGCGATGCCCCAGTTTCTGCAAGGGTCGAACCCGCCGGCTCCTGCCTCCTGGGGTTCTGGAGGAGGCAGACACATCGGGTTTGGTGAGGTTGGTGGGGGTGGCTGTGGCCTGATCCTTGACGAGAATCCTCCAGCAGCTTTTCCCACAGGGGTCCAAGGCATGTGGAATGAGTGTGTGTTGGGCGGGCGGTCGGGGGGAGTGGGGAGGCTCCAACATGAGATAAGCGGCTGTCATCCCCCCCAAGGGACAGCTGAAGATGCGGCGGTACGGCGGCTCTGGCCAAGAGAACTGGACTGGGTGGTGGGGGCGGTGGGTGTCCCTGGGAATCCATTCCCAGTTACCAGAGGCAGAGCTGGCCTGGGAGGCCAAGAGCGCCAGGAGAGGGCTCCATTCCCAAAGCTGTGGCAGGGCCTCAAAAAAGGGGGTGGGGAAGTACTTTTCAGCCTCCCTTCCTGGGTCCCCCCACACGACCAGACCAAACTGTTCACTCAGTGGGGACTGCAGCTGAGAAGGGAGACTCAAGGAAGATTCTCAGGGATTCACCAGCCATCCTCATAGCCCAGTACCTCAGGGAAGCCCCCAAGGCTCAGAAGGAAGCAGAATGGGAACAGCCTGCAAGGTGGACTTCAAGGGCAGGGAGGAGGAGACAGGAAGGTCTTGATGTGGTGGGTCAGACACCAGAGAAGTCTCTCCCTTTCACCTGCCCACCAGGACACAGACAAAGCCACCCCTTTGCTTGGGAGAATAGGGCTGGTCATCTGAGAATAACTGCACTTTCCAGACCTGCTTGGGAACACTTGATTACAGTAGTGTGGAATAACATTCCTGTGCCCCCTTCCACACATGTCTGCAGACACAACCACATGGCCAAGTACACAAACACATACATACACACTCTGAGACACGCGTAGCAGGAGGAGTCAGCACCTGCTTGCAGCCTCTGCTTTCTCAGGAGGCCCTGGTGGTCACCCCAGCCACACCTATGGACTCTTATCCCAGATGCCCTCATCGCTCACACGTCTTCTATCCCAGATGCCCACAGTGCTCACACACCTCAGTGCTCCACTGGGCACACACCAGTGGAGTGGAAATCACAACCAACATAGAAGTTGCACAATCCACGCACTATGCATTCCCTGGAAAGGCAGAGATCAAAGATGCCACCAGGTACCTGCCCTGTGTAATGACTCCAATTGCAAGGCCTGGCAGTGTCTCAGATTTGCAGGCGAAGGTGAAGGGCTCTGCTGTGGGCATGTTCGTGTGAGATGCCCCAGGTCATCAAAATGGGATGCACAGTTAAACAGGGGGTTCAGAGCTCAAAAAAGAGGTCTGAGCTGGATATTTAAACCTGGAAGTCACTAGGTAATAGGTGGCACTTAAAACTACAGGGGTAGACAGATTACCCAGAGAGAAAGTGTGGATGGAGACAGAGGAGGGGTCTAGCTAAACAGTTACTTATTACACCTGAAACTGTTTTGTAAATATTAACCCATTTAATTCTGGACAGCTCTATAAAGTAGTAATATTGTGTCATCCCCACTTTACAAATAGGAAACAAAGACCCTGAAAGGTGGAGTAACTCTATACCTACAATGGACAGGGAGTAGGGGCGCCTGGGTGGCTCAGTTGGTTGAGCATCCGACTCTTGATTTCGGCCCAAGTTATGATCTCAGGGTCTTGGGATAGAGCCTCTGCATCAGGTTCTATGCTCGGCGGGGAGTCTGTTTGAGATTCTTTCTCCCTCTGCACCTCCCCCTACTTGTGTTCTCTATCTCTCAAATAAATAAATAAATAAATAAATAAATAAATAAATCTTTTTAAAAAAAATGGACAGGGATTAAATGGAAGGGCTGGAATTCAACAAGACAGTTGGGTTCCAGAACCAAACTATTAGGCTTTATTACCTCGTATAGCTCTTAAACACTAGGCTCTCTTATCTAGTACTGAGTCCAGAGCTATACCATCAATACCATAGCCACGAGATCCATGCGGCTACTATGCACTTGAAACGTGGCTGGTCTAAGGGCGCCTGGGTGGCTCAGATGGTTAAGCATCTGTCTTCGGTTCAGGTCATGATCCCAGGGTCCTGGGATCGAGCCCCACGTCTGGCTCTTGGCTTGGCTGGGAGCCTGCTTCTCCCTCTTCCTCTGCTCTCCCTTGCTCATGCTCTCTCTCTCTCTCTGTATCTCTCTGTCTCAAATGAATAAATTAAAAAAAAAATCTTAAAAAAAAAAGAAAGAAACGTGGCTGGTCTAAATTGCTATGTGTAGTAAGTGTGAAGTACGTACCAGCATTGAAAGAAAGAGAGAGAAAAGAAAGGAAGGTATAAAGGAAAAAAGGAAAGAAATCTCATTGATATCTTTAATATTGATTAACATGTTAAGATGATAATATTTTGTACATATTGGATTAAATAAAATATATTATTAAATTTAACTTCACTTTGCGTGTGCGTGTGCGCGAAAGAGAGAGAGAGCACGCACGAGTGGGGCGTGGGATGGGGGTGGGAAGGGCAGAGGGAGAAGCAGACTCTCCGCTGAGCAGGGAGCCCAATATGGGACTCTGGATCCCAGGACTCTGGGATCATTACCTGAGCAGAAAGCAGATGTTTAACCAACTGAGCCCCCAGGCGCCCTGGGGCTGGAAAATTCTTTATTGTGTGGGGCTGTTCTGTGCATTGTAGGATGGTTAGCAGCATCGCTGGCCTCTACTCACTAAATGCCAGTAGTACCTGCCCCACTTAAAAATGTCCCTAGATTGTAGGAGAGAACCACCACTGGCTGAGAAAGAGCTGCCAGAGGAGACTGAGAAGGGGCAGCCAGAGAGGTGGAGGAGAGCCAAGGGGGGTGTTACAGCAGCCCGAAGAGTGTTTCCAGTCCTTGGTCAAGATCCTTTAAAATGTCAGTCAAATCATGTCACTTCCTGCTCAAAACCATCCATAGGTTTGCCATCACATTCGGAATAAAATGCCAACTGCCGACCGCGGTCTCCCCATAGGGTAACTATATAACTTATCATGTAAAGCTGGGGCACCCTTGAGAGGGAAAGGAGGCGATAGTAATAACTATGCGGGGACAGCCCAAGGCATCCAGATGTGTAGGGTCATCCTAGGCGCTGGCCCCTGCCCCTCTCTTGCTCACTCAGCCACGAGAGCCTTCTTGCCCTTCCACCAATATTCATGTTTGTTGCTACAACATTTGCTGTTCCCTCTATCTGGACCCCTCGTCCTCCAGATCCTCTTAGATCACCTCACTCCATCCCAGGCTTTGCTCAGATATGCCGTCCTCAGAGAGGACCCTCCCAACCTCCCATCTAAAATAGCCACCAAATCCCCGGTCACTCTGTGTCCCCTCCCTCACTTCATCTTACTTTACCGCATCTATTAATATTGCTGACATTATATTATGTATGTTGCTATATTTGGTTACTGTTTGTGTCCCCGACCAGCAGATAAACTCATCGAGGGTAGAGATCTATCCTTTTTGTTTACTGCTGACTCTCCAGTGCCCAGCACAGCACCTGGCACGTAGTAGGTGTACAACAAATAAATACTGGCTGGCAGAAGAGTAAGCTAGGACAATAGCTGGAGGGAGATGTGGAATCCAACGTTTGTTTGCTTTTGCTTTTGTTTTGTTTAAAGATGGGAAAGTGCGGTTTGGATCCAGTAGGAAGGACTTTTACTGTGAAAAGGCTTCCACCTTGACTGTGAAGTTCCTGGGGATAGGAATCATTTTTGTGGTTTGCGACCATGTCCCTTCATACCTAGGAAAGTGCCTGGCACATAGTGGGCATTCTAAAATATTTATAAAATAAGCAAATGAAATAATAATGATGATGATGGTGATAACAAAATTGTATTGCACTCACCATATTAAAGTATTTTGACATCTATTAACTCATTTAAACCTCACCACAATCCTATAATAGAGGTTATTATGACTATCTATTATAGTCCCATTTTACTGAGACATAGGGAGGTTAAGTAACTTCCCCAAGGTCACACAGCTAGTAGGTGGCCGAGCTGGGATTCTACCCAGGCAACTGGCACCAGAATCCACGCTGGTAACCACTGCATCCTGCATTAGCATGGGATAGACCAGGCAATGGGGACTGGGTTTGAGGGGAAAAAGAGGGAACAAACCCAAGTGATGCTGTATTCCTATCTGGGTGTCTTGAGTGGGTGAAGGTGACAGGCACCAATGGGAACATGGGAGAAGGGGAGAAGTTCAGTGTGGCCACGCTGTTTGTGAGACCCGCGAATACCCAGGAGTAGAACCCGGAGAGAGGTCTGGACTGGAGGAGAGACTGGGGACTGGTAGCTGAGGCCATTGGGGCACAGGAGCTAGTGCAAAGCAAGAGGAAAGAGACCCAGGATAGAACCCTGGGGGACAACAGCCAGAGAAACTCTGGGAAGAAGGAGGAAAATCAGGCAAGAACGGAGTGCCAGGGACCGCAGCCAGAGAGGGCCAAGAACAAGCACTTGGTCACCAGTCCCGGGACTCAGAGAGGAAGATGTGCAATCACAAGGTCACAGAGGCCTTGGCGTGAGTGGAGGAGACAAGGCAGGGGCCAGGATGGGGAAGCGTCTGAGGGATGCAGAAGCAGTTTTAAAGAGGAGGCAGGTCAATGAAAGAGCCCCTCAGGGCCTCAGGAGGAATTTGCTTGTTGATAGGGGCGGGGGTCAGGAGTAGGCAGAAGGGTGAGCCCTGGGGAGCCCAGGAGTAGCCTCAAAGGGAGGGAGGCGGAGAGGGGACCTCTACTCTCCCCACTTTCCCTGTCCGCCTGCCCCAGAGCTGAGCAAGCAGGGAGATTTTCAGAGGCAAGTTTCAGCTCCAGCTCAATGTCTGGTCCCCACCCTAGGTCACCCCCATCTCCTCTTGGGGGCTGGTATTCAGATTCCTGAATGGACATGGCCCAGGCTCCAAATAGTTGGGTTGCACGAAACCTCTGCGGGGCCAGGCACTGAGCCTCTGACTATTGGGTGGTGACGGTATCTGAGGGGTCCCAAAGGAGAGGATGTTTGGCACAGAGATGCTCACGGCAGTGGTTGGGAGTTATTGGTTGTGCGGTAACTTCTGTCAGTGTCTGGGACATGAAGGCAGGACCCAGGTCGGGTTTGCTCATCGTCCTCTCCCCTAGCACCTACAAAGCGCCTAGCAGTGTCTGGCACTTAGTAGGGGTTTGGTAAATACTGGCTGAGTGCCTAGCGATGGAGAGGAGAGCTGGGGGGCTCCTGAAGTCCTATACCTTCTCTGTGGAGGAGGTGGTACTGGCCCCTTGACAAACAGCAGAGTCCCAGTGAGCACTCTCTTGAGCCAGGGCCTGTGGAGAGGACTGGAGCACCTGGGTGCCTCTCAATCTTCCCTCTGCAGGGCCTTGCCCCTCCCTTTGTGTCTGGCCTTTCTGTACCTTGGTTTTCTTATCTGTAAAATACAATGATAACAAAGCTATTCACTCCATAGGCCTGTTGTGAGGGTTAAATGAGGTAAGGTGCATAGAGCAGTGCTTGGTATTTAGGGTGAAAGCTTGGAAATATTAGCATTTGGGCTAAGCCTCTCTCTCCGTGCATTTTCTCCCTGGGAGTTTCATCTACTTCCGTGGTTTTACCTCCTATAAGCCAATGGTTCCCAAATTTACATCTCTAATGTAGGCCTTTTTTTTTTTTCCCCCGTGAGCTTTGGACCCATATATCCAACTGCCCAGAGTCCTTCTCCTTATATTCCTGTTGGTTCACTGATGTTCCAAGACCCACTGGGGTGTGCTGGGCCTGCCCGGGACCTCCCCCAGGCTCTCTGTGCCAAGGCCCACATCCACAGGACTCCCAGCCCAGATGTCAAGCGTCCCCATCACCACTTTCCTGCTTGCTGTTCCATCCTGAGAACAATCTGAGCCTCCTTGCCTCACCCCCTCCCTGACCTCTGCTTGTCCCAGGCCCTTCCTGTCCTCCCCTTGCCCTCCTCCCCTGCTCCCCTGGGACCTATCCGCGCTCACTCCCCACCTCACAGCTGCTGCCACAGCTGGTCCCTGACGGAATGTGCAGCTGCTGAGAGCCACATGTGCCGAACAGGCAGTGCCAGGCAGGGGTGGGGGCTGGGAGCATCTGTCTGTGTCTGTTCGTCCATCTACTACACACACACACACACACACACAAACACACAGTCCTGACCTCCTTCCCTAGTGGTGGTGGACGGTATTGATTTGGTCCCTTTCTCTGTCCCTGGGCTGCAGAGTTCATGCTCCATCGATGGGGGTCCAGTAGTCCCAGCTTGGGGTCCCTGACGGCAGACTGACCGGGCTGGTCCAGCTGTCTTGGTGCCCATATACTCCCTGCCCCTGTGTGCAGGCAGCACAAATCCGCCCAGGAGGCTGCCGAGGACCAAAATGGCAGCCTGGGTGATCAGAGCCTCCCTTTCTCTCCCAGACCCTGGGGGGTGGCCTGCAATGGAGGAAGCCAGAGGCCTCAGACACATTCCAGAGCCCCCCGGGCAGCGCCTGAGGCTCCAGAGGAGTCTCAGCCCTGGGGCAGCGCCAGCAGCATCTGTCTGGGTTCCCACACTCTGGCCTCTGGAATCTCTGCGAATTTCTCTTCCATGTGTGCATGATGTCAGCAGGACAAGGACACTGGGGGGGGAGGGAGGGGAGGGACTGAGGACACTATGCTCCCTGAAGTTAGATGGCTGTGGGGAGTGGGGAGGGGGGAGAGCCCACCCAATAAGGAGAGGATGACTTGGCCTCTTGCTCCCAAGCCTGACTGGGTCTGGACACTGCCCAGTGCATTCCTGTCAGAGCCCCTTGCCATCTCTGGGGCCTCAGCTTCCTCATCTGTAAAACGGAAATAAGACTAGCAGCTATCTCCTAAGTGTAATATGGAGGCTATAAAATCTTGACCCTTGCTGGAGATCCTTCATGATGTAGGCACAGCTCACTCTCTCACCGCTTCCCTGACCTCTACCCCAGTCCTGCCATTTCTCATATGTTTTAGAACACATAATGTAGGTTCATACTTCTGAGTCTGTATTCTGTCCATCTTGAAAGCCTTTCCCTTTCTCTATCTGGAAAACTCCTACTCAGCCTTCAGAACCCAGCAGAGGAGTCCCTCTCCAAGAAGCCTGTCCAGCCTCCCTTGGGCACTGGTACTGCCTCTTTGTACTCCTATGGGTCCTCTATGGCTGCCTCATCTTCCCATATTGTACTGTCTATTTACCTCCCCTGACTATGGCTCTCAGGGAGCTGTCCTTCCTGGGGCTGATGGCCACTCTCAGGAGCCCAGGCACAGCACCCACAACTTGTGGGTGTCATAATATAATCAGGACATGGCTCTAGGCTCATCCTGATGCTACCAGGTAGGGGTCCCCCTGCCCCCATCCCCACTGGTCTGGTCTTAACAGGAAAAGGAAGTAGCTTTGTCCTTACCAGCTGCCAAGGCATTTCTTAAACCCAGGAAAAAGCCACTGTTTGCCTTCTCCCACCCACGGCAGCCAAGCCAAAGCCCCACTCTACAGATGGGGAAAACTGAAGCCCAGAGATAAGAAATTAGCAGTAAAGACTGAATTAGAACTCAGGGCTCCTACCCGAGTCTAAGGCCCCAAGTCCCTTTTTCCTACCCCTAACTCGCTCTTGGAGGTTGGAGCTGGGAAGTGATACTGGGGTGAAGGCAGGGCCCCACTGGGTTGAGCAGGAGACTTGGGACTTGGGAAGCAGCTGTCCCTCACCTCTGGATGTGACTGGAATTGTGTTCCACCACACTCCCTGGTATTGACAAGGAAACCTCCCTCTAGCAATGTTGGAGAATTTTAAGACCATCTAGGCGCAATGGGCATGGGCCCTGTGGCCCACAGAAGGTGTGTCAGCTCAGGTCTTCCAGGAAACAGATGCTAAGGCGAATTAGAGATGCAGATTTATTGGGGACACTGCTTGTAAGGATAAAGGGAGGGAGCGGGAGTAAGAAGAAAGAGGCTTTTGAGCCACGGTGGAGGTCTGACACCCGTGAAGGAGAGGGAGAGGGAGGGAAGATTGTGGAAGAAGTGCCTCAGACTGCAATGCAGCTCTGACAAGGTCTTGCTAAGACCCAGAGTAGAGATTATCCATTAGGGGAGTCCCATGGTAAGCAGAAATAGCCCAGCTCTGGTCTCTCCATGGTGCCTGGTCACCAACTGGGAGCCGTCCAGGAGACCCTACAATCTGCTCCCCAAAAGTCACAGCGGCTCCAAGTTACAGCAGCTGGGGCTGTTGGCTAATGACGCTCCTCGCAGCAGCTTCTCTTGAGGACACATATGAGTGATGGGCCCCCCCGCAGCTGCCGAGGGTCCGTGCTTGGCAAAGTCACCCAGCCAGTGAGCAGGTGACAAGTTCACTACCTCTGAGGTTCAGGGTTTCATTATTAGTTCAAACTAATAACGAAAGCTCAAATTTTATGTGTGTTTTATCTTAAAATTATATACGAGAGAGTCAGTAGAGTGTAGCATTGAAGATGCAGACAACTTGAGTTTGAATCAAACTTCGCTATGGACCGTGGGTGAGTTACTTTACCTCTCTGAGCCTCAGTTTCCTCCTCTGTAAAATGGGATAATAATAGTATCTACTTCATAGGGTTATTGTGAGGATCAAATAAATCAATTTATAGAAAGTGTGTAGACAATCTATTCTGTTTACTGTTATGATGTGAATTTGTCATTTATTCCTCGAGTTATCTGTTGATAAAAAATTTTTTTAATGGCTACTGGCAAAGAAAACCAACCACTAATAAGGAAAAGGAGAGAAAGGCAAAGGAAGAGAACACTTAGGCCTCACATCTCGGCCCTCAGGTCTTTCAGCTTTGCAGGTTGAAAAGTGAAGACCCAATAGAAGAAAAAGAATTATGTCCATGATTTCTCCCTCCCATTTTTCCAAGGTACAGTCACACTTCTGTGTTGTGGGGTTTTGTTACCAAATCTAGTCCGAGATCCTGTCAGAAAGTGGAGGATTCAGTTATGGCACCAGAGGGCTGAGTCTGTTCACTCGAGGCCAGGGCAGGTGAAGGTGTGGGGTCACCACCTCTCCCACCACCCCTCTGCACCCCTGCCTTTTCCCTCACCTTAGACATGGCCCATCAGCTACAACCAGCGTAAGCAGCTCTCGTACCGCTGGCCTACAGACATTATAAAAACTTCACAGTGAGACCGAGACATCTCAGAACACAAAGTTTCCATGATGTTCCCAAGTTAGGTAACCTCAGGGCCCCTGAAGGAATCTGCCGGATGGGAGGTGTGAGGAAGGATGTGAAGGAGGAGTCACATTTCTCCTTATCCCTGGTGACTGGCTGGGAAGGTGGGGAACTTCAGGTGGAAGAATCAAGGAGGCAGCCTGAATTCAATCGCTCAATTATAGGCACATTTTGTTTAAATTTAAGAAGATTTAATTAATTAAATTTAATTTGAGAGAGCAAGAGAGAGCAAGGGGAGGGGCAGAGGGGGAGGGAGAGAGAGAATTCCAAGCTGACTCAGTGCTGAGTGCAGAGCCGGACGCGGGTCTTGATCTCACGACCCCGAGATCAGGACCTGAGCCGAAACCAAGAGTTGGAGGCTTAACTATCTGAGCCATCCGGGTGCCCCAATTATAGGCACATTTATTGACACCCACTTGGGGCTGGGGGGACACCAAAATAAAGCAGGAGGGGGCGCCTGGGTGGCTCAGTCGTTAAGCGTCTGCCTTCGGCTCAGGTCATGATCCCAGGGTCCTGGGATGGAGCCCCGCATCGGGCTCCCTGCTCCGCGGGAAGCCTGCTTCTCCCTCTCCCACTCCCCCTGCTTGTGTTCCCTCCCTCACGGTCTCTCTCTCTGTCAAATAAATAAATAAAATCTTTAAAAAAATAAAAAAAAAATAAAGCAGGAGATTCTCCTTTGGGTTATGGGAGAAAGAGCCACGGACCTAAATATGGTGCATGGAGAGAGTGATCTGTCCCTCACGCTGTACCAGGTTCTGAGGGAGCCTAGCTGAGGAAGTTGATTTGAGATAAGTCTTGACAGGGCCTCAGCAGACGGAGGGGAGGGCGGGCGGCAGGAAAAAGGAGGGTGGTGGACAGAGTGGTGTAGAGATATTGGCCCCAGGTCGGGTGGGCTGTGGAGGGGGCTGAGGTGCAGGAGGAAGGATAATGGGAGGGCTGAGGCTAGAGTCTGAGTCACCCCCTTCCTCCTCCATCTCACACCCTCTCTTATCTCCTCTTCTCCCTCCCACTCCATCCCACCCTCCCTTGCTAGTTCCAGATGGGAACGTTGAGTCCGCGCCAAGAGCACCGCTGGGAGAAGCTTGCCTTCTGATGGACTCGGGCTGCAGAATCTCCCCCCAGGGTGGTCTTTGTGTGGGGGAGGGTCGACAGGGAGACCCTGGTACCCCAGGATGGAACTGATCTCGGGCCTGCTCACTACACCCTTTGCCATTGGCATTTCTCGGGGGGACCGTCAGTCAGTCAGTGGATACAACTGTGAGGAAGGCAAACAGGACAATATGAATTTATTTTAAAAGTCTTCTATTTATTTGAATGGCTTTTAAGAGGCAGAAGCCCACGTTGTGAACTTCAGTTACAGGACAAGCACGAGGAATGAGAAGCCCGCAGCACCCTCTATCATGTGACCGCATTAAGTGCCAGGAGCCAGACTGAGCGGGGGCGTGGGGAGAGCTGACTGCAGACCAAGAAGGGGCAGAACTGAGGAGGTATGAGCTGTCTTACCCCCTCTTCAGACAACGGAACTCACATAGATGAAGAAGCACATGCTCCAACCGTTTAAGGAGGCACTTAGGAGATTTACCATAAAAAGCAACCCCAAGGAGGTTAGGTTGTAAGGAAGACCAGGGCAGCCCGTGTTTGCTAAAGATATAAATAGACCTATAAAGATATAAATAGGGCTTCTGACAGGTAGATACAAGCACACTACGTGTAAGGCTTCACTTTCGATCTTGTTCTTCACTGGAGGTGGGGGGCGGGGACTGAGATGCTTTTAAGTAGAAACCAGAAGCTAAAGATACGTGTGTTAATAAAGAACTTTATATGTACACAGTTTAAAACACACAGGGATTAACTAGGATATCTCTGAGGTCTCTTAGAGACCCCAAATTCTGTGAGCCTGAGGGTAATATCCTCACACGCTCAGTTAGTCGGTTCTGAAGAACTCAGTTCACTGGGCCTGGGCCAGAGGGTGCAGACAGGAGACTCCAGGGCTGGCTGTAGCCTGCAAGATGTGTTTTGTTTGGCCTGCACGAGGCTTTCCAAATTCAAAATAGTTGCCAACATTTGGAAGTCCAGATTTTTAGCTTCCCTTGAAAACTGGGGTGGACTATCTGGCAAGAGCACCACACATTCCCACATGGCAGCAACCGTGTCAGACAACAGTGGCTGTATGCTCCATTACCCTAAAGACCCAGCCTCATCTACCCGCTCACTTACGTCTCCCACCTGCCCCTGGGAGGCATCAGGGTTTGCAACCAGGCCTAGGCATCCAGTCTGTGGTGACCTCACGATTTTCGACTTGGTGGCAGCTCCAAGCTTAGCCTTGAGGCCTTTCCCCTAATTCCGTGGCAGCCCCATCTTACCAGCGGGCTCATGAAGACATCTTCACCCTCAGGCCAGGAGTGTGGAAGGCAGTAACCCTACTCTCTAGAACTTCAGTTTGTCTTACAAGGACCACTAACTCTGCAAAGATAAGTAAATGAAAAGTTGCCAGCCATACTTCACTTTCCTAAATTCAATCCCAAAGGTATCAAGGAGATATTTCCTGATCACGGTCAAGGGTTAGTCACTTCTGGGCCAGACTAGAACACCCAAGCAGAGGAAGGAATCCCAGCCTAGGCTGGGCTGGGCCAGGGAGGCAGGGAAGAAGGCAACTTTTCTAGCCATGACCATGAGATGACCAGAGCAGCCATGGGAGGCTGGCAGGTTTTGCAGGTGTTTAGAAAGCTCCACCCAAGTCATAGTGTGAATGACTCCATCTGGATTTGTGCAGTATACAATCTGCCCAACTGCACACGTTGGCCCTGGGACTATCAGCAGGAGGAAAGAAACAAATGGAGATGGTGAGGCAGGTGCAGCCAAAAGGGGTGTCCTAGCACAGATTCTGCCACTTCCTTTCCAAGGCTGCAGGGGGTAGGGCTGGGAGGCAGAGGGTTAGGAGCTAAGACCTTGTTGGCCAGAGTCTGGAAGCTGGAAAGAAAGATAAGGAACTTGGCCTCAGCGGCCCTCATGCTGCATTGTGCAAATGGCCATGAGATGATGGGAATGGCCAGAAGCAGTCCCAGGAAAGAGGAAACAGGGCTGGCCGTAAGTATGTGGGGCCCAGGATCCTTAGTTAACAGAGATAACCATCCTGTCCACTGTACACACACACACACACACACACACACAGTTGTCAGCAGAGATATCTGACACATTACACACCCACGTAAACACGGACACATGCAGCTTTTATCCTGTTGCACATACTGATGAATGTGTCCATACACGCAGTCACAGTGGTTGCTGGTAAGAGCAATCAGCCTGTCACACAGGAGATTTTCAGAGCACCTGTAGTGCTTTTAGGCTAAGCTACCCGAGGGAGTCTAGCACAGCACCAAGTACCACGGGAGAGAAAATTAACCAGTGAAGAAAACCACAAGCTTTGGCCAGCAGCAGAGTGCTGGCCTCTAGCGCCACCTACTGATGGGAGGGGTTTTCATGCTTTGCTTTGAGATAGTGAAACCCAGAGAACACCCATGGTTTCCTAGCTAGGCACCCAGTGCTGGGAAGCCGCCAACGCCAGGATGCCATCCTCCCTCCTCTTTGTGTCCTGCCTGAGTTGGGTGAGACCCCCACATCCTGAGTGGTACCGTGGCATCAGAGAGTGAACATTCAGGGCCTTGCATGCCCTCTGGAAAGCAGTACCCAACACCAATAGGGATGTCAAAATAGGGTTTCATCTTCCGTGCCAACTACGACTTGCCGGTAGGGGCTGCCTGGAATGCTGGGTTGAGAAGGATTCTGAGGCCAAGTCCGGGCTTAGGGGACAAGAGTATCATGATGAAACAGTGGTGTCTATCGGTGGGACCACTTCCACGCTTGCCTTTCTTGCAGTGGATCCTGGAACCTGGGTAAACTCCTGTATCTGCAGGGTCCTAGATTTCTCCTGATCCACAGTTCCACCATGAGGGTATGTGTGTTGCTCACACCCACACAGCACAAGAAGATTGCCATTTTGACTTTCACTGGAGTTTTATCTTTTGCTTAATCGGTAACTTCTGGGCCAGCTAAAGCCCTCGCTGGAACTGTCTTCATGAAGAACTTGTTCTTGCTTCCACAGAGAGCATATGGATGACTTGTTAGATCGGAGTGCTGAAATCAACATCGGGCACTGCATTTTATCCAAAATCGGTATTTAGCTAAAGCCCATCCATCTACCAGCACTTGTCACTTCCCAAGAGGCCCCATGAGGGCAATGAGGAGCTGAGAACAAAGCCACGCCGAGCAGGTGCAGGACAGCCAGCTGGGCTCAGCCCTAGCCAGGGGTCCTGCTCCCCGCCCCTCACCCAGAAGCTGAGGAGGGCACACTCGAGTCAACTTTGAGTCAACATTTCAAATTACAACAGGCTATGGGGCACTTGGAAAGAGTCAAAACTTGACATCTGAAATCCTCTGATGCCAAGGATCTGTTGTGTTCAACATCACGGTACTCAGCTGGTGCCTGCAATTTTCTGCAGCCCTAACAATGCCTGTAGATGGGCACGGAGCCTGCACATGCTGCCCCCTTGGCGGTGAAACCAGCCTCTGCTTCCAGTGCTCAGGTGGGTATGAGCTGGTCTCTCCCACTAAGGGGCAGGCTGCGGATGTTTGCCTTAGCCCAGGGTCAGATAAATATTTTCAGCTTCTTGGTCTCTGTTGAAACAACTCAACTCTGCTGCTGTGTGCAAAACCAATGGGCATGGCTGTGTTCCAATAAGTTTCTTTACAAAGACAGGTGGTGAGCTAGATTTGGCCCATAATTTGCCAAAGCCGGCATGAGCCCCATATGAGGGCCTTCAAACTGGGTTCCAGAGAACCTGGGTGGTGCTTCAGCAGTTCTGCAAATGTCTGGCTCTAATTTAAATTCTTCCTAGCTATTTAAGATACTACAACAGCAATGTACCCACCCGCGTGTTTTAGAGCAGTTTAACGGGAAGGAGGTCAACATGCTAACTGTTGGGCAAGCTCCCTTGTCACGAAGCTTCTCTTGCCTCCTGTATGCTGTCTGGGCTGAACGGCAGAATGGCTGAGAGCCTGGGTCCCAAGAGACAGACATGGGCTCATGGCCAGTGCTGCCACTCGCTGAGTGACTTTGGGCAAGTTACTCTCTCTAGACGAGCAAATAGAGCGGACGACGGCCACTGTGCTGGTGCAACCTCCAGGACGCCCTTTTTGCTGAATTGTGGGAAGGTGTTGTTGTCACAGTGGAGAGAGCACAGCGGAGGCCACGGAGGGGCACTCAGGGGCTCAGGCCAGCGCTATTTAGCAACTGTTATAGAGGTATTTCAATGTTTTAATCACCAGTTTGGTGTTCGGGTGCCCACCAGTCACACCAGTTGAATATCATTATGATGCCGGATCCTACTCGGAATTGAGCTTCTCGCAGGTTTTGATTTCTCCTGGCGGTTCCTGCTACATCCCCGCCATTCTGGTTGGGCACTCAGGGAAAGGAGGGAGCAGCTCTGCAATGATCCTCGAAGTCTCAGTGCCTAGGAACAGTGCTTGGTTTCCTGCTCAGTGGCAGTTTCCATTGGGTCTGGGGTTTTGTGGGCAAGCATTTCCTGGGGAGCGTTCGGAGGGACTTGTCGGGGAGCAGTGCTTTGGGTTCCTGGGGTCCAGCATTTCAGGAGCTGTGGCCCCCCGCCCTAGTGCTGCAGACCAGTACGGGCTGTGATGCTCACCTGGTGTTTTAATTTGCCCAGGGATCCAATAAACAATGCTCCTTGCCTGGGGCTCCTCCTCACCACTGGAAAGAATCAGAACGTGTGTCTGGCCACGGCCTCCCCTACCCTCAGGATTCTGGCCTTTTACTCCAGCCACCAAAAGCTTTTTTCCAGGCCCGAGATGTTCATTTACGGTTTCAATAATAGAACCGGACCCTAGTGTCTCTCACTGCCCAGGGCTGTCTATCTCTATTACTGGTGGCTCAAGTGAAATCTACAGCTTTTACTGCACCTTATCTTTCTGCTTCCAGCATCATATTTTTCTGCGTCCTGATAGACCTGGAAGAATCAGGGCTGTTTATCACCAGGTCCTGGAGGCAGGACCTCTTGGTTCTCAGAATCCCTGGAATTTATCTTAATTAGGCGCCATCTGGTGCCTAATGTACATATCCATTCTGGTCACGCAGACTGGTATCATTCTATGAACCTCGACCGTGCCAGCTAAGCAGGCTGCTTATGGCTTTGGCTGGCTCTGTGAGCCCTAGAGGCTCATCCAAGGGAGTGATTCTGACTCGGGGAAGGACAGAGGGCCTTTCATGGCTCACCCAAGATCAAAGATGACTTTCACTCTCACTTTCTTTCCTAGAGGCTGTTCTTACCTCTGCCAGTATCTCTGGCCAGGCTTGGAGCAGAGTGAAGAACTCAAAACCAGGCCCCCTGCCCTGAGGCCTCCTCTCTCGGCCAGAAGTATCCTGGCTGTGGATGGAAAGACCTGTACAAAGACATCATCATCATATGCCCCTCCCGTGATAAGGCCATCAGTGGTGGGATCTGCCCCAGAAACTCTTCATGGCCTTGACCTTCCTCCCAGGCCCAGCTTCCACACAGAGAGTGAAAACCCAGCCCGACACTCCTCTTCTGGCCCTAACTGTTGCTCATTTTGCGAACCACCTCCGTCTCCTCACTTTTTCCTCCTTTCTGCAGCTACTATCCTGCCCTACACTGCCCAGAACTTGGCCCCACTCAGATCCTGTGCTGAGTCCTCAAAATGACAAAGGTTATTCCCCAGGTAGCCCTTCACCTCTTTTTCCCACCCTCACCAGCGGTCCAGCTCTCCTGCACACACCTCCAGGCTCCTGCTCCCTATGATGGTACCTTTGGCTTTCTTCACAAAGTGCTTGCTTACAGCTGGGATGCCCCGGGAGCCGGGCAATCAGTCGCCCTCACAGATGGCTGCTCACCCTTTCTGAGTCTTCCTGAGGGACCAGCCATCAGTGTCCCCACCCTCCCTTCATAGAGAGAGCCAGGCTCGTTAGCAAAAGAGGAAGCTGACTCACCAAAGAGTGAGAGCTCTCCCCTAGAAGTGCTGACAAAGGGGCTGCAGAGGCTCCTGCAAGGTGGAGGATTCACTGGTGCGCTGCTGGGGGAGGTCTCCTCATTCTGGAGTCCCTTGCGCAGCATCCCGGGACACAGAGCTCAGTCCTTCCACTCAAAGTCCCACAGCTGGAGAATCTTGCTAGTGCACCTTTCAGCTCCTTCCTGTCTAATGGGTCACTGCCTCAGACCAGACTTTCCCACGTCACCTTGGGCAGACCTTCCCTTGGGTGCAAGCAGGACGCCCTCCCACTTGAGCCACTGAGCTTTCTTCCCCTGCATTTGGGCCCACAACAGTGAACCCCAACCCTCTCCCTCTTCCCCGCTGGTAAAGCCGCTTGGCAGCACGGCAGAATGCAGTAACTGAAGGACTGAGGGCTGACGTGAGGGGGTTGGCAGGCAGAACAACTGAACTTTGGCTAAAAGCAAAAGCAAAGGAAGCCCTGAGCAGGCGGTCCCGAAAGCTCTTCCCCGGGAAGAGCCTGCAGTGCCCCCTGCTGGCGGAAGGAGAGTTTGCGTGTAGGTTAAATTCACCCCTCTCTCCTTCCAAAAACCGTGCCCCCTGGCAGCTGACCCCTGATGGGTGACTCACAGTAGAGGCTCACGGGAAGCGGACAGGTCCTCTTGTCCAGTGGCTTCCAAACGTGCAGAATTAGAGGTAGGGTTCTGCAGACGATTGTGCATTTTGCCCATTTGACAAAGGCCTCCGAGCTGAGGAGCCCGTGGGGGCTGAGTTACGCGCTATGTGCTGCTGAGCAAGCCGCGGACCCCAGCGTGGGTCTGGGTCAGCCCAGAGCAAGGGCCATCTTTTTGAAATTCATTCTCGAAGTGCTCTGCTCTAACTGCACAAAGATACCATATGGTCTAGCAGCAGCCCCGGGCAGGGCGATCTTATTAAACCACGCTTCTGCAGCTCCAGGAGAGTTTGGAAGCCACCTACAAGACGCCGGAACTGAGGCCCCTGAAAGGGAGGGACTTACCCAAAGTCATCAGTTCATGCCAGGACAGAGCTCAGAAGCCGGATGCCTTCTCTAGCAAAGCCACGGTCTCTGCACCACACTGAGCTAGTCTTCATCCCAGGCCCCCTTGGAGGCAGCCTGGCCCCTCTGACACTGTCAGCCTCGTTCCCATCGACCACCCCCACCCCGAAACCCAGCTACTCTGCAGTCTTACTCTCCTAGCCGGGGTCGTGGCACAGTGTTTGCCCAAAAGGAGGGCTGGTGAGGATGCCGGCTCGGTCTGCATCACTCCCTGCAAGTACCTCACTCGTGGGGATGAGGGCAGACGTGCAGAAGGACAGAGCGGTGAGGAACTAGAAGGGTCCACTGGACGACGTGGTGGAGTACGGACAGGGAGCTGTGCCTGTCTCGGGCCTCAGCTACTGTGCGCCTGGGGCCTGCTTCATAGGCGCAGTTTGCTGGGGCGTCTGTGCCACACCGTAAGGCACATGGGCGGCCACTGTGCCCATCTCCTGCGCCCCGGCCACATGGAACATCTGGTCATCGAAGAAGATGTGTGGGCGGATCTTCTCAAGGAGGGGGCCCTTGGGCGCTCCTGCAAGGAACAAGGCCTCATCCGTCTCCAGGCCCCAGCTGCGCAGGGTCTTGAGAGCCCGGGCCCCCGAACTGGCTGCGCTGCGTGCTGTCACCAAGTAGGTGCGGATTGGACACTCCAGCCGCAGGCCCTTGGAGTAGAACTTCTTCTGCAGCCTACCCAGTGCCTCCAGAAAGCCCTTCAAGGGGCCCTAGGAGAAGGCATGGGAACACGGTGAACACCTCTGTCTCCCAAACATTCACCCCCTCTCCAGCGGGGCTCCTCCCCAAAGCACCAGTGTTTTGCTATTTGGGCTGGGGAAGCTTTTCGAGACCCCTCAATCTCCCAGCTCTGCTACACCTGCTGGGGCCGCCGTGTGCATCAGTGGGGCTGAGGTACCTCTGTCGGTCTGGGCATCCATACTGCTGTGACTGGGGGTGTCTGGCTCAGAATAACCAGACCAGGGCAACTGCTGCTATGTATGTCCATCCACGTGCCCTCCAGGTACGTGGGTGTCCGCTGTGTAGCTGTGTACCTGTGGCCCTCTGTGCCATGTCAGCAGGGGGGTATTTCAGTAACCATGGCACAGGCCCCCTCCAATCAGAATGGACTCCAGCTGCAAACAACTGGGCCAGACCGACCAAAGGGTACCTGCCCATTGGGCACAGGTGGCTCAGGGTGTTATGCACCAGCTCTCTAGGGTCAGGGGAAAGATTTACTCTCTCCCATGCCTAGAACGACAAGGCTGAATGAGGCTGTGCGAATAAAGAACCAGATGCTGATGAAGAAGAAAACTGCATCAGTGGCTGGACATGAGGGCAGGTGGGCTTCTAATCTTAGAGACCCCTCCCTGACAGGGTGACCTGGAGCAAGGGGTGGTCTCCTGGGCCTCTGTCTGCCAGTTAGTGGTAAAACTGGTCCTGCCCTGGGTTTCCAGCGATTTCAGGGGAACTCCACAAGAACGAAGTCAGATGAATATCTGGGAGCCACAACTCAAGCCTGCTGAGCTCTTGGGGAAAGAAGTTCAGGATTACTGCACACCCAGGTTTTGGTTAAAAGCACAAAGAGGAGCTCCAGAAGTCTGTGGATCCCAACACCTCCAACCCCAGGGAATTTTCTCAAAGCTCCAGGGCATAGTCTACTCTCAGGGAGACTCCAGGCAGTGGGAGGATTGCTGAGCCTCCCGCCCAAGGGACAGATGGCAGGAGGTGCGAGGGCTGGTGTGGCCTCGCAGGCGGGTTGCTCCAGACTCCACCCCCACCTGGGTCTCCCTGCCCTCTGAGGAGCTGCCCAGCTTTTCCTCTCCTCCAGTGAGGGAAGCAGGGGCTTCTTGAGGACCTGGGAGACTACTCAGAGGGGTGGGTGAATCTCCGAGAGGGGATGGGGATTCCAGAGAGAAGACGGCGGCTTTGGAGACAGAGTGAGGCCTTCAGAAAGGGGAAGGAACCTTCAGCGGGCAGGGGAGCTTAGAGAGAGAACGGGGGCTTCAAGGGTGGGGGATAGGACTGCAGTGAGGGAGATGAGGTTCAACGAGGCGTAGAAGCTCACTGAGGGGGCCCCAGGGGTCAGGTGAGAGGGATGAGGGCTGGAGGCCTGGTGAGGGGACCTGGCTGGATTCTGGGCTGAGCTTGGGGTTTTGGTTCTGGGCTTGAAGTTCCAGCCCAGGGCAAGTTCTGGGGACCCGCCTCGCTCCTCTCAGGGGTTCTGGGGAGTGTGTGCAGCACCTGGGCCAGAGGTTTGTTCTCGTGGGCCTTCTCATGCTCAAAGAACCTGTCCAGCCCGTGGGCCTTGACGATGCGCTCCGACTCATCCGAGAAGAGCACAGCATCCCCATCGAAGGCCACGCGCAGCTGGTTCTGGGATACAGCCACGTCCCTGCTGGGGCTGAAGATGGTGGCGGCTGCGATCCCTGGGCAGAGAGAGGCAAGTGTTGTCTGCCTTCATCTAGGTAACAGGGGCCCCTGACACCTGCGTCAACTGCCTGGGGCCAAGAGAAGGCCATCTCGGGCTAGCCTTGTCCCACCAGCCTCACCCAGGACACGGGGCAAGGCTAATGAGGGCTCATATTCAGAATATTTAAAAACTGGTCAATAAGAATGGACAGAGGCTTTTGCTCTGAGTAGGGCTCTGAGGGCCCTGGCCCATATCAGGGTTTCCCTTTAGTTCCTGCCTTGTGGGAAGGTCTAGGGGAGCCCCAGGAAAGAGGGGTCACTCAGAGGACTCAGGAAAGCAGCTGTTTAGCAATCAGTATGGAGAAATTTCAATTCCTTAACATCCAGGAAGGTCGTGCTGGTATGAACCAGCTGAATGTCAATCCTGACTGGAAGGAAGGGTCCCCCAGGCCACTGCTGTCCTCCTAGGAGATCTTCACAGGCACCTGATGTAGATCTACGGTGGGGCTAGGAAGGAGCCCCAACCCTGGCTTGGCCTCAGTTACTCTCTACTGTTGATTCTAGCAAGTAATCAACACCTTCTCTGGACCAAAGTAAAATTAAGGGTGTTTGAGTTCTGTCTGGAGCTGAGATCCCAGGCTGAGGTCTATGGGCACCCCCACGTGCTGTCTCAATGGCACCCGGTATGCCCCACTCAGGGTTCCTTGAGGCAACGTGGGTGACCATCAAGGGCAGTACCAATGCCATCTGACTGTGTACAGAGACTCTCTGCAACCCTGGGCTTCTCCAGGAGTCAAGGATGCCTCTGGGAGCCCAGGCCCCAGATTGGAGCCGCACTGGACAGCAGAGAGCCAGTGCTAGGAGGCTGGAGGCCTGCAGGTCTGTTCTCTACTGGTCATCTCCCCAAAGGCTGCTTCAGCCCTGCTCTTGGGACTCCAGGCTCACAAGGGCTGGGCTAGGGCAGAACTCTGGGAGGAGAGAGCAGTGCCAAGCTCCCAGCAACTTTGGCAGCCTGATGATGCTCTAAGTAGGACCAGGCCCTGGGCATCAAGCCGGGCACCTTCTCAGCGCCTGCAACACTGGAGCCAAGATGAACTAGGACCACCCAACTCTAGGCAGGGCCTCCCTCCTAACCATCCCCTGCTCACTAGCCTCAAATTACAGACATATAGAGGCACACATTCAGGTCAGTGCCAAGGCCCCAACCAGAGGGTGTGACATCTGCTTAGGGAAACTGCTCCTGGTTTCTGGTTAGAGAAAGCCTCTTGAAGCCCAAAGCAACTCAGAGTGAGGCACTGCGAGGCAAGAGGCCAGGCTTCTAGGCAGCAGACAGCATGAAAGAGGAGGAGAAAAGCGGATATCAAAAAAAAAAAAAAAAAAAAAAAAAAGTAGGGCTCCTGGGTGGCTCAGTTGGTTAAGCGTCTGTCTTTGGCTCAGGTCATGATCCCAGGGTCCTGGGATCGAGCCCTGCATCGGGCTCCCTGCTCATGGTGGGTGGGTGGGGGGGGAGTCTGTTTCTCCCTCTGCCCTCCCCCTGATCGTGCTCTCTCTCGCGCGGGCGTGTGCAAAAATAAATTTTAAAAAATCTTTTAAAAAAAAGTAGATATATTGCTGATTGATAGAAACCTGCCAGGAGTGTTCAGCCTGAGAAGCCCTCTCAGGCAGTGGGGCAGTCCTTCCTCCCCTGTGGGCCTGTTTTCTTCCATGAGCAATAGGGATACACACCATGTCAGGAAGACCAAGACTGTGAATACCACCCTAAACTGCCCCTTGACAGGGACCCATAGAGGGAGATTCTCTTCGTCAGGACTTGCGGCTGGGTCTCCTAACCTCACCTCAGCCCTGGCCAGGCCAGCTACTGCAATGCTAGCCATTTCCCGGACCTCAGTGCTCAGGATGAACTAGATATTGACCTTCCACCCCACTGACCCAGACGGGGACAGAGGCTGCTTATGGTCACACAGGCATCAGAACTACGGACCTGGAGGATTCTTAGAAGGGAGTAGCCTTCTGGGCTGTAAGGAGGGTTTCCATGGGAAGAGAAGGCTGGGGGATGCTGATGAGTAAAAGCATCCTTACCATGGCAGGCGGGAGGTGGGAGAGTGGACTAGAAAGGCAATCAGTGGAATAAGTGGGCCTTATTCTCAGAGTTTACAGGACAGGTCATAGGGATGAAGGAAGGTACGCCCTTTCCAATTACCACGGTAACCCCTAGCACCTGCTCAGAGCTTTAGGGAGAGCCCCCCCCACCAACCTCTGGAACTCCTTTGTCAGACTCCCCATATTCTCCCTCCCAGTATGACGCACCTTCATCAATGGCTTCCCGCACTTTTTCCGCATCAGCTGACAAGTAGAGGTTGGTGTGATAGGCCTTGAGGTAGCAGATGGGGCTGTTCCCACCTGTCATGCAGAACCGCTCAATGAACAGGTCTGGGAAGGAGGTAGAGAGTACCCAGGTGATGCCTGAGTCAACCCTCAGAGCCTCAGAGTGGTCCCTCCGCGTCCGGTGGGCGCCATCTTGGTTCTGAGTGGTGATGGGGCAGCAGAGGGATTCTCTGAGGGATTTTAGGCCACTCTTCCCCTCTCTGTGCCCCTCCATCCTTCATCCATGAAATATGGATGATGGACCAGGAGTGACCACCTGGCCCAGGGGAAAAGCCTCTCGTCAGGTAATCCCAGTACTACGAAAGGTGGGTCTCCAGGCAAAGCCTGGCCCTCCTGGGCATAGCTGATTGGATAGGGGCAGACACCTGACCCAAGCTGGGCCAATCAGATCCTCTCCCAGCCTGGGCTGATAGTCACCTAGTACGCCTGCGCGCACAGCGTGGGGAAGCTGTGCTGGTTGGTAAATTGGTGCTCCCCTGAGCCCACTGAGTTACGCCATCACTGCCTCAGCCCCTCATGCGGGACAATCTCTGGAGGTCCGTGCTCCAGTACTGTGGATGGTGTCTCCTGATTACTCCGTGCCTGTGTCCTAAGGTAGTTAAATATTTTGAACATCATCCTGCTCCCAGCAATTTGAAATTAGGATTACAAAAAGGCCACCGAACTCTGTTGGTTGCTTAAAACAAGAATTTGTAAACGTATACATTTTGGCCATATTCAGGAAAAGCAGAGAAACCTAGTTTGGAGAGAGAGATGTGGGTGGGGGGGATGGAAACAGACTTGCTGAGAGAAGCAGAAATAAGGGCTCACGTGGCCGGGAGAGAAAAAGCCCAGGAGAGATTTCCAGTACTTGGATTCAGGCTGTTATGCGTTCACTTTTACTTCCTGCCCTGTGGTTCTAAGAGACACCCCTTTAACCTAATAAGAAATTACCGTTTTCTCGGGGCGCCTGGGTGGCTCAGTCGTTAAGCGTCTGCCTTCGGCTCAGGTCATGATCCCAGGGTCCTGGGATCGAGCCCCGAATCGAGCTCCCTGCTCCATGGGCAGCCTAGCCTGCTTCTCCCTCTCCCACTCCCCCTGCTTGTGATCCCTCTTCTCGCTGTGTCTCTCTCTGTCAAATAAATAAATAAAATCTTAAAAAAAAAAAAAAAAGAAATTACTGTTTTCTCTTCAGCTTAAGCTAGCTCTGGAGGGCCTATTACTTTCAATCAAGAGTTTGGACTAAGACACAAAGTCCCTTCACTCTGAAAACTGCACCTGCTTCTCCTAGCAGCCTTGTGAGGCCCGTGAGCCCCATTGCCGAGAGAGAAACTGAGGCACGGAGGCAGCAGGTGCCCTGCCCAATACATAGGCAGCGGGGCCTATGCAGTGGTTTGCTGGAGCTGGCTTGTATCAGCTTGCAAGAGCTGAACATTAAACATTCAGGGATTTTTTTTGAGCCAGTTAGATTGTTCAACTGTCGATAACTTGAAATCAGCCATGGAGGGATATTCACACCCTAAGATGACAATGCTACAATCAGAGTTTTTGTTTTTTCCCTTCTGGTTTGTTTTGTTTTCTTAAGGAACCAGCTGACCAGCGTACCTCTGGGCTTCAGGTTCTAGTTGGTATTACCTACCCCCTGCAGAGATGTGACCCCGCCCCCGCAACCCCAAGCGTCTAGTAGGCGTGTCCCATGGCCAAGCCCCTGATGCTCACCGTAGTGGTTGATACTGTTGATCAGACGGACACCCACTTGAGCGTGGTTGTTGGTCACAAGGACGATGTCAAAGATGTCGTCACTATCGGGGTACAGCTCCCGCAGCCGCCTGTTCACAGCCTCCAGAGCCTGGATGGAAGAGGGGACCCTCCTGCTCAGACCCCCAGGGACTGACATCTGGAGTTGGTAGCCAGTGTTGGGGAGGAGTGAGCTGGGATCTAATGGGGGCAGAGAGGGATGGTCAGGGACTGGCCGGGGACGTGGACTGTCTCATCCTAACCTCAGCCATCGTGCTGGTTGATTGCTGCACAGGGGCGCCTCACCACAGAGTGAGTGGGGGCCAAAATCCAGGCCAGCTCCACTCACCAAGCTAGTGACCCGGAGTTGGGCTGCATTAACACTGAGGACAGGGAGGCTTCTTCCCACAATGGCTCTGTCCCCTTGCCAAGCTGTGTTCCTGCGGGCCGGCATCTGCCTAGAGGGGGCCCCCTTTCCTTATTCAAACACCCAGGAGTGCTTTTTCTAATTCCCACAAAGGCACTATATGGCACCCACCTTCACGAAGGGGAAGGCTGGCCCGGGACTGAAGGGCTCATTCTCATGTTCCAGCTGGTAGCGCACATACTCCTCCACGCCCTGCTCCGTGTAGATGCGCTGCTCCTCGTCCATGCGGAACAAGGCTCGGGAGGACACAGCAATGGTGACAGCATTCTGAGGCTTGGGCTGCAGAGGCGCAGGAGGAAGGCTGTTACTCACACTCCCTGAAGTAGGTCTCACGTGCCTGCCTCTCTGGCTGCCTTGGGCAGAGGCAGACCTGGGTCAGGACCCCCTCCGTGCAGGACCCAGCCAGGAACTGAGGGAGATGGTGGCTCCCTACCAAGGAGCACGATCTGGTGGAAGGACATCCCCTCAGGGAGTTTGCAATCTAGTTGGCCATCTGGACACAATGGAAAAATGAATACAGTGTATGTAGCCAGAGTATGACTGATGCTCAAGATGGTCTCCAGATGGTTTCCATTATAAAATGAGAGCTGCATGTTCCTTAGGAAGAAATGGTGCTCAGAAACATGGCAGTTATATAAGAAAATTTATCTCCAGCCCAGATCTTTCTCCTGAGATCCAGACTGATACATCTAATTGTCCCAGTTGACTAACAGACATTCAAACTCAACGTGCCCAAGGCTGAATTCCCACCACTCCCCGCACCTCCAAACCTGGTCTTCCACCCAGCTCCTCATCTCAGTGCTCAGCACCACATGGACTCAACACTGAGGCCAGAGCCCAGAAGTCAACCTCAACTCTTCCCCTGTCCTCAACTCCCCTCCCTACATCCATCCATCCATCAATCAATCAATCACCAAAACCTGCCAACTCTATAGAATCCACTTCTTTGTGCCTTCCCTGCCAAAATCCAGTCCATCACCATCTCCCACCTCAGGTCATCCAATTTGTTGTTAGGGGATGTTTCTCAAGTTCACATCTGATGATGCTCCTCTCCCTTTCAGTGGTACCCACTCCTCTCAAACTCTGTTCCCCAGCCTTGAGTATGGAGTAAGAAGCTCTTGGAGACAGACGCCTACCTCTCCGCACTGTCACCTTTCTGCTATCCCACTTTGCTCAGTCTGACCTTTCTCATGTCTGAGCATACTTTCCTGTCTGTCCATGAGCCTTTGCACATGATGTGCCCACTGCCTGATCTGCTCTTTCCTTGGCTTTTCATCCAGCTAACTTCTCCCCAACCTGCAGGTCTCAAACTACGTGTCACCTGCAGGAAGCCTTCCCTCACTCCTAGTTATGGGCTTGCTACCTCTCCCATAGATTTCCTTTTTTAGTTAAATGTAGCACGGCCCTACTTGCTTATTTAACTATTTCTATTTCTAGACAGAGTTCTGGGGAGGAAGCAGGGACCAGGCTTAAGTTCTGAGGGAGCATAAGCCAGGACTATCTTGTTCATTTAGAGTATCTATAGTGCTTAAAATTGTGCCTAGCACATAGTAGGTGCTCAGTAAATTTGTAATGCTTCTGAACTCTCACATAATCTACTTCAGTGAGAAACAGTATTTGCTATGACGGATTTAACATGAACTGGAAACTCCAGGGCAGTACCCTAATCTGTTCAGATTGCTTGACACACAGTAGGTGCTCTGAGAATATTTTTTTGGTTGATGCAAATTTTACAAACACCTACTGGTTCTTTGTGCCAGGTCCCTGGGCTCTGCCTGGGAGTGGTCCTGGTAGGGACTTGGCTCCTGCCCTCAGAGTCACACGCTGATAGGGAAGAAAGGCAGGTAAACAGAGACACAAAAGGGGCTGACATGAGTAATAGGACGCAGGTGAAAGCAGAGTCTTGATGACAGGGGCTCAGAGTAGGTTGTCATAGGAGAGGAGGCGTTTGCGTGCAGCCCGGAAGGAGTCAGGTGAAGGAAGGCATAAGGAGGTGAGCAAGTACGCAGTGTATTCACAAAGGTGAGCAGAGCCCAGGGCAGGGGGTGTGGGTGTCGATGAGCCCAGAAGAGTGGGCAGGAGCTAGGAGGCCTTCCCCAGGGCCCAGGAGGGCCTCAGAATCCTTCACCACCTGGGAATAGGGAGAGGGCGTGCCACCACGGACAGCAGCTGGACCCTTTAGAATCCCTGGGGAGGATCAGAATGTGGGGGTGATTCCCACTTTGCAGATGAGGAAACAGAGGCTCAAGATGGGGGCAAGAATATTTTTTTGGTTGATGCAAGTTTTACAAACACCTACTGGTTCTTTGTGCCAGGTCTCTGGGCTCTGCCTGGGAGTGGTCCTGGTAGGGACTTGGATCTCAAATGGATCTGGATGCATTTTTTACAAATGCATAAATGGATCTCAAATTCTGGCCTGCTCCTGAGAGCACTGCGGGCCACGTACTCAACCCCACTGCTTCTCTCTGGAATCAAGCCTGGGACCCAATCAGTGGACAACATTGAGTGATTACCACGTGACAGGCACTGTGCTGGGGACATGGCAGGAAACAATAGAGACACAATCCCCACCCCTGTGGAGCTTATGATCTATCCCTAAGACAGAGATTTGTGCCATCCTTTAGAAGAGCATTATCCAGTAGAACTTTCTGTGATAACAGATACATTCAGTCACTTGAAATGTACTTAGTGAGACTGAGGAACTGGATTTTTAATTGTATTTAATTTCAATCAATTTAAATTTAAGTAGCTATGAATGGCTAGTGGCTAATGAAGCTTTAAACCTCAAAGTAGTAAATGGAAGACCAAAGAGTTCCCCAAGCACCTGCCCTCAGCCTCAGTTTGCATTTGACTTTTACCCCAACAAAGATGGTATATCTGGCCAGCAGGGTCAGGGAAAGGCAATGGCGAGCAGGACAGGTGCCTCTTCTCTGGGGCTCAACCCAAGTACTGTCCCAGTTGCCAGCCACCCCTGTTCGTGTGATCACGGGTTGGGTACCTCCCAACCCCCTCGGCAACTGTGAGCTTTCAAGGAAAGAATGTAAAGTAAAAGCGAAGGGGTGATAGAGGGCTGGCCAGGGATGGTAAGGGTGGGTAGGGTTGGGGGAGTGGGGAGACCACTCTCATAAACACAGGAAGCCTGCTGGGTTTACTGCCCCAGGGACAGGCCCATCACCCCTTCAAGGACAGAGCCAGCTGCCCTCCTGGCCCCTTCAGGCAGGTTCCCAAGCCAGCCACTCCAGCCCAGGCAGCAGGCCAATGTCTCGCTCTTCACTTGCTGTCCCACAGTCCCTGCCAGACTTCTGCATTCTGGGTCCCCTCTGGTTGAGTTACTCAGACCCCATCCCATCCCACCTCTGGCCATCACAAGAAAGATATCCCAGCTGTCTTGGCCCCAGGAGTCTCCACTTCCTTCTTTTCCAAATGGGCAAGTAGACTCAGAGAGGGACAGAGTATTACTCTAGGTCACACAGCAAAGTCAAGAAGATCCAGGTAGGTAAGATCCCAAGTCTCTGGCCTCTAACCTGACCTCTGTCCACACAGCGGCACCCCCCCCCCCCATATGCCTTTCCTTGATAGCTTCCAGATGACCCCCAACCCCTTCTATTTCAGCCACTTCCTTGGGACACTTGCCCCATGCAGCCCTCACCTTCTGGATTTGGGAGAAATGGTGAGGGAAACCATGCCCCCAGACTGAGGTTTCTAAGGGCAGGGCTCTCTTTCTCCTCAGAATGGAGGTCCCCAGGACAGGACCCTCTGCCGGCTCTTCTTGCTCTGACTCTGCACCAGGAGGGGAGGGTCTTAGGGCCCAGAGGGCATGAACTGCTGTGAGAGATACAGAAAGAGTGGCCTTTCCAGGCTCGCTCAGAGCTGAAGGGACAGGCAAAGGGCTGGCCAGAGCTGGAGAGAAGCCAAGCACTTGGAGACGCCCCTGGACCTAGTTGCAGAGGGAGACCACCCTTCATGTGTTGTTTGGCATACCCAAGAACAAACAGTTCCTCCAGAACACAGAAAGAAGTCCCAATTCCAGACTGGGAATTGGGTCAGGGAGACCCTTGTCCTAGGACGGGGACTCAGCCTGGGAACAATGGGCTCCAGGGAGCCAGGGTCCTGCCAGTTCTCTGCCTTCCACTGGTGCTGGGGGGCAGGTGGGGGGATAATGGAGGAGAGCCAGCCCTGCCTAGCCTGCCTGAGGAGCTCTCATTTAGACTGCCATGATTCTGCCTGTTGGGCCCAAGAGAGGAACACAGCCAAAAGCTGTTATTTGTAAATAGTCTTACTGGGGGAAGAACTGCTGGAGGAGAGTGGGACAAGGTAGGTCTGGACTGAGGAGTCCTCTGACCTCGTGAGGTGAGGGGCTCCTATGGGCCTTCAGGGCTTAAATATTTCACTCAGGCTCCTGGGAATGAGACCACGCTCTGATGGGGCCCAGGAGGCCTAAAGCCCCCAAAATAGCCTGTGGGAGGAGGGGCTACTAGAGGAAGGAGAAGGGGCCAGGACCCTTGCATCCCAGAGGACCATGAGGTGTCAGGGGTCATGACTGACCACTAGGACTGAGCTCCCTGGCTCCATGGTACTTGAGGAGGAGACGTATTGGTGAGCTCCACTCACCACCCCAGCCCCAGTGTCCATCTCCTGGGCCATGGCCATGACATTAGTTAAGCTTCCTCCTTAGGCAGGGACCAGGGACCTCCTCACTGGTCTGCCTGCTGCCGGACTCACCATCTCCCATCCATCCCCCATGCAGCCCCAGAGTGATGGTGTTCAAATGAAATGGGACCAAGTTAATCCCCTGCTGGAAAATCCTGCTGAAAAATGGTTTTCATAGTTTTAAAAAAGTAGGTTGATGTTTTATTTCCATGAACTCCTGGGCCGAACCCCAGTATGTAAATCAGATATTACTATAGTTTATTAGTATAAATTTATTTTACTAGTTTACTTTTTGACTCAAATGTATTACATGTACATGATATATTTATTATAATGTCAACCAATGGCAACAGCACAAGGTGTGTAGGTGATAAATTTGAAACTAGGGGTTAGGCCGCCAGCGCAGACTTAAACTTCATCATCTAGTTAATTTGTTCCTGTGTTTGTTGGTTTGTGCACAGTAATGATAAAGTCCTGAGTCCCATCAACAAGTGGTTGCAAATGGCAAAAAATTTTTGTTTTGTGTTAAACTATAAGCCTCAAGATACTCAGCAACAATAATTGCCAGCAATCTCAAGATAAACTTCTAGTAAACAGTTCACAGGGAAAGCTTTATCCTGAGGTTTGCTTAAAAAACAAAACAAAACAAAAAAAACAACTAATCATCCTGCAGCATAAATTAATCTATTGGTGGTATTGAAGGTGCTAAGATGGCCACATAACACATTTGAGTGAATTGAGGTTTTTATTACACATTTTTAATTGTTAAGAGGTAGTTGGAAGGAAAAAGAAAATAAATTGGATCCACATGTGTGCAGATCTCCAGAAACATGGGGCCCCAGTGGAACCTGGTTTTAAAACCCCTAACTCCACTGAATACCCAGGTTCCTGAGTATGGCATTCAAGGCCCTGGATGTGTCTCTGGCACCCCTCCCATGTATCTCCCAAAGATTCTGCATTCTCCCACTCAGTTTCAAAGACATCCCCAAGCCTTTTGCCCATCCTGTTTCCCCATCTGCCTGGGAAATACTGCCTACTCAGGCTTTAAGGTGAGCTCAAACGCCATGTGAGCAAAGCCTTCCTTAGTGGGCAGTCACTCACTCCTGTATACTCTCGAGACCATGTAGGGTCTTTCATCTGAGCACTAACCATGGCCAGGGTCTCCCTCAGTGCACCGTGAGCTCCTGAGGCAGGGACTCAGCCAAATTCATCTCTCAATCCGCACTGCTGAGCAGGGCCTAGAGATAATGCAGGGAATGACTGTTGACAGGGTGGGCCTCCTGGGGAAGGGCCCTTGGAGGGAAGCAGCAGGATGCTCTAAGGTCAGGGTGGGACTGCTTGGAGGATGCCTCTGGGTCAACCTCCCTTCAGTCCCCTTCCCAAGCTCCGAGATCTGGGAAGCAGGAATGAGCAAGGCCCAGGGCACAACCGGGACATCAGGAATCTGTCCGATGGGAAGAGAAGCTCTCTCCTCTGTGTGAGTGTCCCAAAGCTGAGACCACCCCGGGGGTCACGGGGATGTTGATGCCCGCTGCGAGGGGAGCAGAGCCCGCAGCTGTGGCGGAGCGTTGGGAGCCCTGAACGCAGGGCGAAGAAGATTCCAGCGCAGCTCCCTTCCCTTAGGACGCGGGCAGAGCAGTACCCGGAGCCCACAGCGCAGGACCGTGAGCCAGAGCCCGAACGCAGACGCTCGGGTCCGGAGCCCGATGCTCAGATGGCAGGGAGCAGAGCGCACAACGAGGAGCCGGGTTTCCAGCGTCAGGTTACCCGAGCCCGGGGCGCTTGGGCAGGCGCGGCTGACCCGCTATGCCAACAAGTGCTGCCCGCGCGCCCCTGGCTGCCGGCTCGCGGAGGAGCTGGGCCCTGAGGACAGCATGGGGGAGGGGGACTCCTGGCGTGGAACCCGAGCCCCAGGGGGCGGGGGGGGGGGGGAAGAAACACCGGCTCAGAGCTCCCAAAATAAACGCAAGCCGGTGCCAACGGGCAGGCACATTCTGGTGCTGAGGAGCTGCGTCCCCTCCCGGAGGGCTGCCACGGATCCCTCTCCAGGGGGCTTACGACCCTCCCTCGGTGACCCTTCCCCTGCCCTTCACCGCACCCAGGCCCTGCCGTTACCGATTTGGGTTTCTTCTTGGGCGTGAGGTTTTCGTAGAAAGTCTTGGTCTCCTCCCAGCACGGGGCCGCCGCGGTCTGTGCCCCCCGCCCGGGCTCGCGGGGCTCCCGGAGCTCCGCGGGTTCCATGATCCGCGGCCACCCTGCCGGCCGGAGCAGGCGGCGGCGGGGACGCGGCGCTGGCGGGGCTGCACTGCGGCGGGGAGGCGCGGCGCGGGCGTGAGAAGGGGGCGGGCCGCGGCGGGGAGTGTGCGCGCGCGAGCCGCCGCGGGGTGGCGGGGGCGGGGGTTTGTTAAACTCCCTCTCGGCTGCGGGCGGGCTGCTGATGTTGGATGTGTCCTGGGGGGCAGCTGAGTCCCCAAGTGAATGCCGGGATGGGGGGTGGTAACTAGCGAGGGTTTGGCCTCTCGGGCTCCCAGGAGCAGGGGCCCTGAAGCTGGGCTTGCGGGCTGCGGCGGATTCGGGATTTCAGGGATCGTGGTCTTCGCTGGTGCTCGAGGGCACGGAGAGAGGAGAGGCCTGACAACTTTTTTCCCAGGATGGTAATCCTCAAAGGAGAAAATGAAAAGCTAGCCTCCTTTCCGCCAAAAGCTAACCCGCCTTTTTGCCCTCTGGTGCCAGGACCCTGGGAATCCGATTGGCAGACCCTAGTCCGTTCTGCGGAGGGAGAGGTGGTGGTGGATGGACAGCTCCGTCCTCGAGCAGGACTCTGCTCCTAGTCGGGCGCACAACAGAGGGCCCAGCTGGGCAGCTATTCCCCCCCAAGGCGGAAGGACCTTTAAAGTCAGTGGCGAGACCAGGTCCCCTCAGCCTGGCCGGGGACCCATACCGGGGAGACACCCAGCACTGCGAACCCAGGTTCTTGCTGGCCCCTGGACTGCCAGTAGGGGGCTCGCGCTCACAGGTTCCATCTGCAGAACTAGGGGTGGTTATGAAGTGGCGAAGAGAGGAAGGGTAGAAAAGGAGCTTGGGAAACAAAGACTACTGGACCACCATCCTGGAGTTCCAGTGCACTGTCCCCTCTTGGTTCAGAGCCCGGGGTGCAGCCATTAATGTCACCTGTCCCAAGGTACAGGTCAGGAAGCAGACAAGGGGCATCTCTGTGTGAGCTTACACGTCTGCACAGATGGGTGGGAGCAGCGTGAGAACACACTGGCGTAGCCTGGAGGGCATCTGGCTGGAAGGGGGTACAGAATGGAGGGATATGCCCAGCCTCCACCATGTCCTGGGGGGAACCAACCAAACCTTGTGTGGAAGGAAGGGGGAAATCATGAAAAAACTTTTGGAATTGGGGTAAGTATGTTTAGACTCGCCCTTCTCCAGACTTGATAGATTGTTTTCATAGATGGCCCCAAACTCTCTCTAGTATGCCTACCCTTTGGCAATGGGACTTCGACACAGAGACCTGGATGAGCCTCAGCAGGCTGCAGCTATGTGCAACATAAGGCTAAGAGGGGGTAGAAACTCTATAAGCAGAATGAGCCAATCAGCAGAGAAAAATGGGAAAAGATGTGCAGAGGGCAGCAGAGACCCCCTGAAAGAGAGACCATGCTGCCTTGACAGGGAGCTGCCTCTGGTCCAGACAGCTTCCCAAGTCCCAGGGGAGGCTGGGCAATACTGTCCATCTCTAAAGCCCGGTGAGATTCTCCACATCACTTTAACCAATGCCCCCCAAAAGTTGGTGGCTATTGGTTTTGTCTGACTAGCAACATTTCCCACCCTCTTCTTCTACAGCTGACCCTTGGAAAAGATGGATTTGAAGTGTGAGAGTCCACTTAAATGCAGACTTTTTCAATAAATATATTGAAATTGAAATATTTCAATAAATACATTGAAATAAATTATTCAATAAATATACATATAGTACCATAAATGTATTTTCTCTTCTTTACGGTTTTCTTAAAACATTTTTTTCTAGCTTACTTTACTGTAAGAATACAGTATATAATACAGATAACATATAAAATCTGTGTTCATCAACTATGTTGTCAGTAAGGATTCCCATCAACAGTAGGCTGTTAGTAATTAAGTTTTGGGGGAGTCCAAAGGTATATGTGTGTTTTTGAATGTTCAGTGGTCAAGGGGTGGTCAGTGCCTCTAAACCCCATATTGTTCAAAGGTCAGTTGTAGTAACAGGCCCTACTTCCCTGCCTCCCTGGTCACAGGAGTAAGCATGTGAACTAGACCTGACCAGTCAGAGAACCTTATTTCCCTGGACACAGCAGTTGAACAAGGAATGAGCCTATGACCTCTGCTGAGCCACTCTCCTGCACTCTTATTTAGGGTTGCTGGGAGATTTGGCTCTTTCTTCTCTGGGGTTATTAATTTGGGGCAATGTGAGCTGGGAACCCATCTTTCCCTGTGGCAGCTGAAAGAATGTGGGAGGAGCCCATCTGGAGTAGGCGGTGAGGTCAAAGAGTTAGAGAAGCAGAAGCAGAGAGGGAGAGAGGGTGGGTGTAACATTGAGCCTCTGGATCCAGCAGTGCCCAAATTCCCATTTACAGGAGCCAATAAGCCTCTCTTTTTGCTTGAGCTTGTTTGAATTGGGTTTTGTTCCCTTGAAACCAAAAATCTCGACCAATGTAGTCCTCCTACTCACACTGACATGAGTAGGCCTCTAAGGATCCTGTCTGACTCTAGGTTCAGTTCCTTTAAGAACTTTCCCTAGCTCCCTCTTTGGAAGGATTAGAACTCCATCCTAGACTGTTCTTTCCGCCCTCTTAGTTTTCTGGCCATTGCCTCTGTCTTCTCCACCACCCCCTGACCACTGGCTTGGTGCAGGGATTCCCTGGCTCTCTGCATTGCTGAACTTGGGCCAGTGCTTCCCCTCCGGGTTCAGCTCTTCTACAGGTGGATAAGTTGGGAACACACCCCTCTGCACATGACTCCAGGATCACGGCACCTGAAACTGCTCGTCTGGGCAGCCCTGCCCCAGCATGCCTGGTCCTGTTGGATGGTCTTTAGCAAGACCTGGGGCAGAAGCTACCTACTCCATGAATACTCCCTTCACCTTTCTCCTGCCTCCCTCCCCCGCCAAAGAAAGCACAATAAGCAGTAGCCTTGATGTTAGAAGACCCGAGTTCAAGTTGCAGTCTTGCCATTCCCCGAGGCTTCATTTCCTTGTCTTTTTTTTTTTAAACTGGAGTCTTAAAAGTGTGCTTGGCTCAGCTGACAGGGAATCACATGGGAAGCTGTTTGGTAGCTATGATGGACTGTGTCCACATGAGGGGTCAATTGTTTGAGGCTTGGGAGGGTTTCTCACAGAAGGACATCATTGAGACAGAATGGGTGACCCATGGAGAGGCGATGGCTTGTGTACCAGCACAGAAGCATGAGAGATGCCTTAGGGAAATGGAGGGCAATACGGGGTGGCTCAAATGCAGGGTGAAGAACGGGGAGGTGAGGAAGGAATAGGCTTTGGAGGTCAGCACATGGCAGGCAGATCCTGCAGGGCCTTGAGGGACTCTTAAGGAGCTTATCACACTGAAGGAAGAGGGGAGATTTCGGAGAGTTGACACGGTCAGACTTGCACTTTAGGAAGATCACTCTGGTTCCTTGGGGACCGCTGGATGGCACAGAGGGCAAGCCTGAAAGCAGGAGGCAGACCAACCTGGGTTAGAGGTGATGAAGACCAGGAGGGTAGCTTTCAGGAGATGGTAACCCAGGACCTGGACCTCTGCACCCCAAGTAAGCAGGGAACAAGACTCTCCCCCACCACCCCCAGTAAGGCTTCAGCTGGAAACAGCAGCCCCAAGTTCTCAGGCTTCTGAGTCACCTCCTGAGGTTTATAGCTGCCCTGAGGCCAGGTCAGCCTCCTTCCTCTGTCCTAATTGCTTCCTGCCAAGGAAGCTGGCCCCCTCCAAGCGTCCTTGGGAAAATCCTTGTTAATGCAATTGAGTGTTTCAGGAGGAAGCAGTCACCTCCAGCTGCCACTGCCCCCAACTCCCTGCAACAAACAGTGCCTCTCTGGCCATTGCGGGGGGGGGGGGGGGGGGAGTTGGTATTCTAAGAATAACACATCAACACTAACTCCATTCCAGGAGGTCTCAGGGCCTGGGCTGGTCTCCTCGTGGATGGCGGAAGAGGTTACACACTACACAACACCCTTGACCAGCAGGGCAGGTGGGACTGAAATCCAAGATCTGCTCCGTTTGCCAAGCTGTGCACCATGGCATGACAAGGCTGTGTTTATTCAGAAGAAGGGATATACTTTTCTCATGAGGCCAAAGGTGCCATCCACTGGCCCAGCTGCATACTTAGGAGGCTGTTTACACCCAGAAGGGGTGTCTTTTCCTAATTTGCACAAAGGGCACCATATGGCCTAATTGTAATCCTGGCTCTTGGCCTTTCTCCCCACTCCCCACTATCCACTCGTTTGGGCTCTATGACGCCTTCTATTGGACAGAGGGAGAAACTAAGTCCAATGTTACCTGCCATTAGCTCCCTTCTGGGGAAACTGCTCTGCCCACAGGCCCAGGCATCAGCACCTGGTCTGGCCATTGATGAATGGACCAAGGGCTCCCACCATAAGCCAAGCTCAACCAATCAGATTCTTTTGCTTGAGAACTGGAACTAACTGACGCAGAGGGGAGTTGTCAGCTGCCGGGAAGTCCTGATACAGAGTTGGGGATGCAGCCACTTTTGCAGGGAAACCAAGTAAGTCTGAAGAGAAACCGAGGAAAAGAACACAGATGCAAATATTGCCAAGGGGAGGAGAGACCCTGAGAGGAGAATGGAGAGGCCCTGTTGCCAGTTCCAGTCCTTTTGAGGCCCAGCCATTCTTGATTTTCCCTCTTCAGGGTCCCTTGTGATCTGCTCACCCCTTTCTTTGAACTAGCTTGAGTGGGTCTCTGTTCCACATAACCAGAGTCCTTGCTAGAACAAGGCCCTCAGCCCCAAGGAGGTTACTGAGGTACCCCCCCCCGTTGAGCTCCCCCCAGGCCTCTTCTCTCCCTGTCCCGTACCCCAGCCCTACCTCAGCTTAGGGAAGAGCAAGAGCCCTCAATAAAGGTCACACCTTTATTCACGGTCAGTGAAAAACACACTATACAGCACAGGGTTGAACAGTGAGGACAGTCACTGCGGCCACAGCCGAGAGCAGCACATGGGGTGGGGATAGGGGGCCACACAAGAGAATGAGTTGGGATGTCCCCCTCTGCCACCCAGCTCCCCCTTTCCCCCAGGCCTCCACACCCCCACTGCCTCCACGAAGCAGGAAGGACCAAACACCCCGGGAGGCCCAGTCCTGCCCCACCTTCTGGCAAAGGTAAAAGAAAACCTTGAAAATTTCAGAAAGAAAATTCCATATTTTTCTGAGACTTTGAAATTGTAGGATTTGAAGGTTTTTTTTTTTTTCAAAAATGATAAAATATGTAAGAAATGTATTCTTTCTTCCACAGTGATCTCTGAAGTCAGAACAAAACCTCACCCAGGGTGGATCTTCAGGAAAATTTGTTGCTTTAGTAAATTTTTGTGTAAAAATATTTACAGTGTCAGCTTACTACCCTGTGTGGAAACCCCAGCTTGTTCTCTCATTCTCTCTCTCCTTTCTCTTCCCTTGCCTCCTTCTCTCTCTCTCTGCAGCAGGATGAACTTCTACCTCTAGAAACAGTCAGTAAATGATTCAGTGCCTTTGCTTATGGGCTTCCTTCTTCTTAACTTTTGATTTAAAGGTAAGTTTTATATCCCTGACTATAGTTCAAAGGACTGGAGCAGTCATCTGAAGTAGACCTTGTTGATGATTTTTAAAGATAAGAAATAAGGGGCTCATCAGTTAGCCCAAAAGGATGAAGGAGGACAGAATGCAGTTAGGAGGTAGATTCTGGAACCTTTCAATTCAGACTTGCTGCAAGAAGATACAAAACTTTAAAAGGAGAGTTTGAATATATCACTGTTGTCACTGTCTGTATATTTTTGTGTTTCTGCGAGTCATACTTTAATGTCTCCTTACCTTGTACTCTATGGCAAGTCCCTCATAGCTGGCACAGGATATCGGAGGCCTGCCTTTCTTCTCAAGGCAGGGCCAATACTCTACCACAGGAGCCCCTGAGCACACAGTCCCTGGGACATCCAGGAGCATGTGGGAGCAAGGCCTGGGCTGCCTGTGGCTCTTCCCATCAACAAGATGGTGGTCTCAGTTCCCAGCCTGGCTTTATGTGTTCACACCACTGGGCTGTCTGAGAATCTTTGGCCTAACTGGCAAATATCGCCCACGGGATATGTCCAAAAGCTTGGAATGATCAAACATGCTCTCACGGGTAGGACTTTCCCACCAGCTGGAGAAAAACAAAAACAGTTCTCTTAGGGAGGAATATGGTGGTAAAGATAGTGCAAGATGCTTCCGGGGTGCTGGGTCAGAGGCTTCCCAGGATAACACTGACCTGTTAGCAGAGCTGCCCACAAGCAGACAACAAGATGCTTGAAAATGTTGGAAGTTCAAACAAGCTCCTATTTCTTTTTTGGAAAACCACCACCTCAGAAACTTCTCAGCAGGAAGCTTGTCAAAGACCAAAACTAACTTAGCTTACCCCACAGTCAACTTTGTATGACTCAGTCAGAGAGACAAGGAGGGAGAAACTGAAGGAAGAAACCCTCTTAGAGCCTTGGGTTCGAGTCTTGGCCTGTTTCACCCGCTGACCACGTGCCCTTACACAAGGGAATCCCCCCTTTCTGTGCCTCACTTCCCAAGACTGGAGAAAGGGAATGAAAAATCTCTATTTCCCCAGGCTGGAGGATAGAATGAGATGGAGTAGATGTCAAGCCTTTGAAAGCCATGAAGTTCTGTGTGATCGTGAGTTAGGTTAGATTCAACATTTGGGGGATGGGAACCCCACTTTGTAAAAAGCCTCTACTGGAAGTCTCACAGAGCCAGACTGGTATCAATGTATCTGTGGTGCTGACTAGTAGCACAAGATACACCTAATGACCAGTGCCTCAGAGTAATGGAACATTCCTTGAGGCATTACTGGATAAAAACCTGCTGGTTACTGCCTGAGGATGTGAATTCCCAGCCTCACCACATGGCTAGTCATAGGCAGAAGACAAAAAGAGAGTGGCAACTAAGTGGCCTTGCTACCTCCAAGGGCAGCAAGAAGGAAGGTCCAATAGAGTTCGGGGCCAAGGGTCAGCATCCCCAAGAGTTTCCACCTGCAGAGAGGGAAGACAGGTGAGCACTCAGAAGGGGCATGCCTTTCCTCTTTCCCAGAGATACAATCTCCCACCGCTGACTCAGCAATCATTCCCTGTTCCTACCCTGGGCTGACAGCACCTGTGTACTAGACTGTTTTCACCAGCAGCTCAAGAGGAAATCTGTCACTGCACATCAAAGCTAATTTCTGATCACAAGTATAGGCGAAAATAAAGTGAAAGCCTTGAAGAAGCAAGACTGGCAGTCAAAGCATGCAGCTGTATAGCTCATTGACCCAAAAGCAGAAGGCAGAAAGCAAAGCCAGTACACCTGGAAGATGATGAATTTACCTGGCAGACTGAGGATTTGGGGTTAGAAAGAGCCTTTCAAATGGAGCATGTCCCCAGCACATTTTTAGGCATTTGGTCCATAAATGCAGTCGGGCAACCTAAACAGTGGCTGGGTGGTCCTCTTCTTCTAGCTCCTTCTGTTTCTGTAGCAGAAAGAACAAGCCCATCCTTGAAACAATACCAAATCCAGAAAGGAACTACCAAGATGTGGAAGATACACTTGTCTCACTCTTAGCAAACCTTGTCTTTTTCTGTTTCCAAAGTCAGCATCCAACCAGAGCTAGGGCATGATAAGAGAGCTGCTCACTGAATTGAAAAAGTCATTAAAAAGGAAGCAGCAGAAGCTGCTGATGGTGACACCTCAGGACTTAGTCTGACAAGAAAAAGTGTTATTTGGTAAGTTTGCTGGTATTTTCCCTCTTTTTTTCTCAGCTCTCCCTCCCCCCACCCACAAAATTAGCATTTTCTATATTCATTTAATCATTTTACAAGAAACCAAGTAATATAAAGTATGTCTTAATATCCTAAACTAATAAAATGACTTTAGCTCTTTTAAAGGGTACTAAAAAAATAAGTATTACCTAAATATCAGTGTTTGTTAAACCTTCCACTCACAATGGTTCCTAGACTTCCAAATACTTTTCATTTAATCCTTCTGCAGCTCTGGGTGGAGGTGAACTGAAAGATTTAATGGTTCCTTTCAAACTAACCAGCCTTAGCACACCCTCTGCTCAGTTGTGTGCCACGTTCCCATCTGAGACTCTGACCACTGGAAGTTTGCCTCACTTCCCATATGAGCTTCCAGAGGGCACAGAATGTGTCTTGTAAACTGCCATGACCTTAGCACCCAGAGGTGCCTGGTATTGAACAGGTGCTCAATAAACGTTAGGTGAAGAAAGGACTGAATGAATGCTCCACAGGCTGGGGCCGGAGGGGCCAGGTAGAGTCGAGGGGGCAGGGCAGAGACCACCTTTAAGGAATTTAGGTCCTCAGCAAAGGACAGACCCACTTTGGCCCTTTAACTGGGATCTGTGAGACCACATCCTGTAAAGTATAATCCCAGGAAGAACAGAATTTCAAAGCAGACCCGCAGCCCCCCTTCCTCAATCCTGCCTCTTCGGGCAAAAGCCAACCCTCTATACCCAGTGGATGTTGGTTCTGGGCCAAGACTGGGGGTGGGGCTAGACCACAGAATACCTGAGGATCTGTCTCTTTTCCAGGGTGAGGTGGTCCCTCAAGGATCTCGATTGAGGGGAGCAAGGGCTTGGGCAGAGGGGTGGGTGGGCCAGAAAGTGAGGCTAGAGTACCCCTCCCCCTGAGAGGTCATCAGGTTGGGAGGTGGCCACGCCCCTCCTGGCCAGGGGCCCTGCCCCTCACCAGCCTCTACTTCTGCATGTCACACTGCAGTAGCAGCACAATGGATGGGTCACTCTTGGCCGCCTCCTTGAACTCCTCCAGCGTAATCTGGTCGTCCTTATCCTGGTCCATCTTCTTGAAGATCTTGTCCACACGCTGCTGGGGCGTGAGCCCATCCTGGTTCATGCGCATCATGATCACAGTGCCCACCATCTTGTAGATAGCCTGGTGGGGGTCAGGGGCAAGGGAGGAACTGTGAACACTCACAGCGGGCAGGGACGATCAGGGGTGAATGAAGGGGGTTGGGGATGGGCAGGGAGAACATGGGAGATGGCGAGGATAGTGGAAGGTGATGTATGGTCATTAAGACTGAATGGGTATCTCATACCACACATGTCCACAACCCAACTCTTCACCTCCAACCTGCTCTTCCCTCAGCATTCCCTGTCTCAGTAAATAGCAAATTCATCCTTCTAGTCGTTCAGACCAAAAGTCTTGATGCCATGCTAGACTCTCCCTCATGTCCAATCCTTCAGCAAATCTTGTCAGCCCAAATACTGCAATAGGTCTCATCTCCAACCACTTCCACTGCTCTCCCAGCGTTGCTCTTTTCCATCAGCTCCTGACTGGCCTGCAGTGGAAGCATCCTAACTGGTCTCCCTGCTTCTGCCTTCCTGCGCCCTTAGTCTGTTCTCCACACAGAGAATAGAGAGCTGTAAATGGCTTCCCATCTCGCTCAGAATAAAGTCAAATCTCTACCCCAGACTGTGAGATGCTAAGTGATTTCCCCTCACCCACTTCTCTCGTACCACTCTGGCCTCCTGGCTACTCCTTGAACACTGCAAACACAATCCCACCTCAGTGTCTTTGCATTTACTGCTCCCTCTGCATAGAACACTCTTCCCCCAGGCGTTTACATGATTAGCTCCCTCACCTTATTCAGGTTGCTGCTCACATTTCACCCCATAGACCTCTCTTCCATTGCTCTCACTCCCCTTACTTTGCTTTGCTTATCTTCATAATACTTACTGCTTGACATAGCACAGGTTGTTTTCTTTTCTTTTCTTTTTTTTTTTTAAGATTTTATTTATTTATTTAACAGAGAGAGTGAGAGAGCACAAGTAGGGGGAGCAGGAGAAGGAAAGGGAGAAGCAGGCTTCCCGCCGAGCAGGGAGCCCGATGCGGGGCTCGATCCCAGGACCCCGGGATCATGACCTGAGCCGAAGGCAGACGCTTAACGACTGAGCCACCCAGGCGCCCCAGCACAGGTTGTTTTCCTGTTTTAAAATCTTCTCGCTACAGAAGGAGTGTCCTAATAAAGCAGAACTTTGAACAGGGCCTGGCACACGGTAGGCACGCCATACATATTTGTTTAAATATAATGAGTTAGAAACTTAGGCTCTGGAGGCAGAGTCCTTGGATTTGAGTCATGAACCACCACTTGATATGTTTCCTCCTCCGTAAAATGGGGTTTCTGTCAGTACCTACCCCATAGGGTTTCTGGGTAAATCACTTAGCATGAGGCCTGTCCTACACTGCGCAGCCAACCAATGCTAGTTAACCACTGGGTCTTGGGAGGCGGGGTGCGGGGACAGGTGGAGCGCAGCCAGGACGCTCCTGAGGCCCGACAGTAGGGTGCCTGGAGAGGGCTGGAGAGGACCCGCCACGAAGACGGGAGGGGCATCACCCCAGCACAACCTGGCCTCCCGCATCCACCCCGCGTACCTCGATGATCTCCAGCATCTCCAGGCGCGTGATGCGCCCGTCGCCGTCCAGGTCGTACATCTCAAAGGCCCAGTTGAGTTTCTGCTCGAAGCTGCCGCGGGAGGTGACCGAAAGGGCACAGATGAACTCCCGGAAGTCGATGGTGCCGTCGCCGTTCTTGTCGAAGGTGCGGAAAGCGTGCTGCGCAAACTTGGAGGCGTCGCCGTAGGGAAAGAACTGAGGCGTGGACGGGGCATTGGGGCGTAGCCACAGCCTTGCGGTCTCTGCCCGCCTCCTCGATTGCGTGGCCCCGCCCCTGGCCGTCCAGCCCACCCCCTAGATGGCCTGGCCCCGCCCCCACCCATCCGGCCCGCCCCCTAGAGTTCCCTGGCCCCGCCCCCGGCCGCCCGGCCGCCCGGCCCGCCCACCTTGATGTAGAGCTGCTGGAATTCCTCCAGGTTGAGGATGCCGCTGGGGCAGTCCTTCAGGAAACCCTTGTACCACTGCTTCAGCTCCTGCTCGCTGAACTCGGTGTTCTGAACCAGGTCCTCCAGCACCTCCGGGGCCAGCTTGCTGTTGGTCTTCCCCATGGCAGGGCCTGGGGGACATGGGCTCCCTCAGTTTGGTCCATGGAAAGGCCCTCACCTCACCAGCGGTCCCCTAAATCCCCATAGGACAGGGTTCCCTTTCTCCACAACAACCCCTCCCATAACAAACCCCACATTCCCACAACCAGGATCCCTCCTTCCAGAGCAGGGTGGGTCCCCTCCTGTCACCACCATCCTCAACAAGCCCACCTTCCTACAGCTAGGCCCTATTCTTCACACCCCTTCCCATAGGAGGTCCTGTCTCCCTCCCCACACATGGGAGGGGTCCCTTCCCCCATCACACTCCCCCATGGCAGGGCCTCTTCTCTCCACAGCAGCCCCTCCCCTCTCCTCACAGCAGGTTTCCCTTCCTGGCACCTAGGATCTCCACCCCCAGGTCTCAGCTCCCCACCTTCTCGCTGACCCAGGCTAATGTCAGTCTTCATCCTCCCCTCTCCTGTGTACACCTGGCAGAGCTTCCCACACCCCTAGGATAGAGTCTTAATCCTCTCCTTGCTATTTAGAGCTTTCCTCCCATGGCCCTACCCGCCTCTGCAGGCTCTTCAATGCCCAGGGACCTGAGGAAGGTTCCTCGTGTTTCCCCCTGGCACCATCTCCCAAGTTCTTCCTCAAGGCATTCCAGGCCATCCCAGCAGGAAGCTTCTCTCTCTCCTTCCTCTGTACAAATAGAAGTCCTAGCTGATAGCATTGATGACACTGACTCATCCTGCTTTTCATTAGTCATTCATTCCCTGAGCATTTACTGAGGCTGACTGTGTGTGCCAGGTCCCGTGCCAGTGACGGGGATAAAGTAGATACGGACCAAACTTCAATAACTCATAACTGGGTCAAAGAGGTATCTGGCTGATTGTCAAGGGCCTTCAATCCATGCCAAGGAGCTTGGCCTATACCCATAGGGATTTTAAAGCACGGGCTAGGAAGATAGCATTCAGTCCACAAACACAGAATGCTTACAGTGGCAGGTCCTGAACTAGATGCTGGGATGAGAGAGAAGGAATGTGTTTTAGAATCTTTCCTTTGGCTACAGTGCACAAGATGGCCTGGGTGGGGGAAAGTAGAGAGCAGAGAGGGGTGTGCAGCATAGTTCAAGTGAGAGATGGTGACGCTAAGGCAGAGGCTGTGGAATGACGTGGATGGATTGAGACATGTTAGGAGGGGCACTAGCAGAGCTTGGTGACTGAATGTGGGGGTGAGAGGGACAAAAAAGTTGAGACAGATGCTTAGATTTGGGGCTGAATGGATGGAGGTGGTGGTGTGGAAAAGCAGGCTTGGGGAGGATGAAGAGTCGGTCCCCCACTGGAATAGAAGCCCCTCATGTAGCCTGTGACAGAGGCAGTTTTTGCAGAGGGAGGTATAGGACCTCCCCAGGATGCATCAAGAGTGAGGCCTTGCCAGGCCCTGAAGATGGACACTCTTATCTGACCTCCATGGGAGGAATATCCCTCCAGGGCCTGAGTTTCCTAGAACATGGCCCCGGGAGGTAACTTTGACCTGTCTGGAGTCTTTTTGGAAGGGCACCATACCCCAACCCCAGGGTAGCCTGTCATGAAGATACTCTGGAAAAGGAAGTCATCAGTCTAGCAGAAGGAATTTCACGTCCATAGCCCACTGCATGCCAGTGTGGCTTTTAATCCTTACTCCTAGTAGCACCCTGAACAACCAGATCTGATATTGGTCTCTTCCAAGCCCCTTCCCTTGCTACGTGGCTTCAGGTTAGTTACAGGATATCTCTGGGCCTCCTCCACTGGGCTATGAGGAAGATCAAGCATCAGCTGGGGTAGCAACATCCTCCCCCACCTACCAACCCCGGAGCATGAGGAGTCCTCCATGCTCCCAGGAGAAGCCGGGGTTGGGGAGAGGCAGGCCATCTTCAGGAACCTGGAATGTGGGGTCCAAAACAGCTACCCTGGGCACAAGGATGACTCCGGGACACCTATGGGCAGAAGAAGGACATCCCCTGCTGATCCCTCCCCAAGTCCAAAGCACACTGAAGCCTCGGGGTATAGTCAAGGAAGCTAGAGAACCCAGAGAGAGAGGTGTCCAGTAGGGGAGGTGAAGCTTCTCCAGCATTCTCCTGGGGGATGTGCCTGAGTGTCTGTGTAAGGGGCTGGGTGTGGGTAGGAGCACGTCAATTTATGAGACTGCAGATCTGTCAGAGCACGTGTGTGTGTGTGTGTGTGTGTGTGTGTGTGTATCATGGTGTCTGTGTGGCTCTTGCCTTTGCCCTTTTCCTCCTCCCTGTCCTCTGCTCCCTTCCCACAATTCTCTATCTCCTGGGGCCATACCTGTTCCCAGCCCAAATTTGGTCCCAGCCCCACTGAACACTATGCCTCCTTTTTCATTTCTCTTCATTTCCTCTATTGTTCTTAGATGGCCAGTCAAAGCTGGCAGTCCTTTTAAGATATCCCCTTATTTTAGTGGAAGCTGGAACCCCGAGAATGGAGAAAACTGGCTCAGAGTTACACAGCAGGTCAGTGGAAGACTCCAGATGGCACCCAGGCTGAATCCATGCCACATGCCTGGACCACCCTCTCCAAATCATGGCTACTCTTGTCCAGTACAGACCTTCCCCACTCCTGCCTGCCTTTTGGGAAAACCCTAGTTCTGATCTCCCTCTTGGCCTCAGTGGGACCATCTTACTGAGCTCCAGGCCACCATATCTGACATCTAGGAAATATCCATCTCTTGGGATGGCCCAGCTCTTCTGACTCAGCTCATCTACAACCAGACACCCTCAACCTGTGGCCATCTTCCCTCTCCATCAGCCCCTCCTTCCTTCCCTCCCTCGTCCAAGGGGCAAAATTCAATTTTAGTTACTTTAAGTTTCCCCTGTTCCTTTTCCCTAGGTCCAACTGGCACCAAGTCCTGTTGTTCTCCTGAAACTTTTACCATGTCCTCCCTCTCCCCATAGTCAGGGCCAGGGGCACAGCTGAGGGGCTGAGATCCTGTGCTGCATGCTAAGCCATGCCCGTGGGCTCAGCTGCCTCAGAGGGAATGCCTTTCTTCTGACTTCTCTGTTCTGAAGCAATGCCATTTCTGGTTTTGCCCAGAAGTACGACATAGGCTAGAAGGGGACATGCCCACGAGGCCCCTCACACTCTAAAATCCTCTAGAATCTAGCACCAAGGTGCCCACCTGTCTAGCCTTACCTCCCACTGCTCCCTTCACAACTACATGCTTTCCAGTTAGTCTTCACACAGCCAGGACCTACGTCCCTATTGCATAGCTGCCTTCCCTTAATATCCTTTCTTCCCATTTGGGCAGATGCAGCTCTCCTCAGCCTTCAGGCCTGACTGAAGCCCACTTCCTTATGATCAGCCTCTCCTGGCCTGGACACTGGACAGTTAACAGCATGGATTCAGCATTTGAGGGCCGTGGAACTGAGCCCCACAAGTGTAGACTCTAGAACTCTCTGACCCTCACCCGGTGCTCTAGAATTCCAGAATGGAACTTGATTTGGAAGAGATCTTTGTATTTAACCTTGGACCAAGCCCAAAAATGTCCTTCAAGCCTTTTCCTCAATGGCAAAGAGCTTATCCCCTCTCCGTATAACCAAGTCCGCTTTAGGGCAGCTCAGAGAGTGAGAAAAGCACTTTTCCCATCGTTCCGAGGTTTGCCCTCTTGGAGCTGCCCCACGGTGGTCCTGTTCCCCCCTCTGTGGCTGCACAGAACCACCTGCAGAGACCCAAAGGCCGTGTCTGGAACACAGAGATATTCAATGAACGTCCCTTGGTGGATGCCACGAGAGGGGCAGAGCCCCCTTCTTCCTCCTTGGAATGGCGTCAGGCTTTTTTGTTTATCCGTGTTCTCCTGCCATTGCACCCATTTCAGAGACCATGGAACCCAGACCCGGGAAAGGAAGCGTGCGCCCAAGGCCAACCACAGCCCAGCAGTAGCAAGGCAAAGGCCTTGGGGGCATGGCATGTTCTGTTGGAGCTGAGGCCCTGCTCAACCTGGGCAGGCTTCTCTGCCCAGCTCTTGAGGGCTGCCCTCCAGCTGTGAAGGAGATGGCACTGCTCCTCTGTGCTCAGAGGCTTCTTCCAGAGGGCAGAGCTCGGGGTCCTGCGCTTCACATGAGGAAGTGGCAGTGAGGGTGGGAGGGATTGAGGGAGGCAATAATCCCACACCCTCACTCAGCTTCAGAGGAGCTGGTGCTGAGACGGTTGCCATGGTGACAACAGCTCCCTGGTCAGGAGATTTCCTCTTTCCTCCACTCCCTTTGCTCTTCTCTGAGCAGCAACCATAGCAGCAGCAGCCAGGTCTTCTCCCTCTCCTTAACGAGGAGCAGGGCATGATAAACAAAAGGCGGGCCCTAGTGGCCACCTCCACCTTGGAACTGTCCATGCCACATGGACCGGTGGTCTGGGAGGGACTCCTAACAGCTGAGAAGGGGCCTGGGCCTGGAGAGCATGTGGGAGGGGGAGGCCTGAGTAACAAGCAATGTCCCCTTGGTGAGGACTAACGCCCCTCAGGCCTCTTCTCTGAAATGTCCTAATGGTTCAGGGCAAGAGTGAATGGTCCCATTTGCTCATAATCAGCCACAGAACCAGAGCGCGTCAGGGCTGGAAGGCTGTTCAAGACCATCTCATCCAGTCCCCCCTCTGTCCTGCTCCTTCCCCATTTCATGAAGGATCAGAGAGGGAAGTGACTTGGCCAAAGGCAAACAGCAGCTGAGGCAAAGGCAAGATTTAACCCATCTCGTCTGCCTTCCAGATTCAGGCCACCCTAGGGGAAGGAGAGACACAGTCCACATGGAGCTTTGGCAGGTCCTTGTGGAACAGCAGGAAGACAGGAGAGCGGGAGCGACTGGGCACAAGAAGGCCAGAGACGACCCAAATTAGAGATGTTTGAGAGGTAGAATGAGAGGATTTGGTGCCTGTGAGGCGTGAGGGGAATGGGGAAGGCTGGGACCTTAGCAGCAGTGACGGACAGGTCTGCTAGGGGGTGGTGCCCCGGTTCATCCTCCAGCCAGGATGAAAGAGGCCAAACATGGGGCCTCTGCCTAGCCCTGGGACCATGGAGGGTGGTGTTGCTGTTGAGAGAGTGTGAGGAGGAGAACTGGGGGAGGGGGGGCGCTTCTTTCCTCTTCTAGATATGCTGTGAGCTCTGTCAGCTTGAGGGGTGGGAGGTGGGGATAGTCTGAGGGGACAACGTGAAGTGGGAGTAGGCTCTCTGTGGAGGTGGAAGCTGTTTCTGGGGGCAGGGGCCTTGATGTGAAGTGCACAGCGAGCTGCTGGCGGGGGCGGATGGTGTGGGTGGGTGGGGGCTATCTGTGGAGGCGGGAGGTTGCCATGATGCTGGACAAACTACCCATCTCCAAAGGGGAAGGGTGATTGGAGCCTCCTCAAGCACCAGCAACACCACACCCCCCAGGTGTGTGTGTGTGTGTGTTGGGGGGCTAGAGCAGTGGGTGTTCTTACCTGAGCTGGGGGTAAGGAGGCAGCTGTGCCCCCTTCCCTGGGACCCATGGGGCCTGGACTGGGGTGGGAGTCCCCTGCCCAGGGGCGGCCCTCCAGATGCTGCCGCCTATGGGGGGAACCAGGGGTCAAGGATGAATGAGGGAGGCAGGAGAGGAGAATGGAGGGGGAGGGGACAAGGGCCTCTGCCCGGTCCCGCCCGCGTTACCTGAGGCCGCTCGCCGGGTCGCTGGATGGCTCTGAGCCTCGGCGGGCCGCGGGGACCGAGACTGGCTCGCGGGCTGGCGGCCAGGCTCTCCGAGGTCCGCACCGGAGCCGCCTCCCAGCTCTTGTATCACTATGTCTCTCGGAGGGGACACGATTTGCATAAGCCCCGCCTCATCCCGAGCAGATCGGGCGTTGATTGGCTCCGCTGGGGCGGAGTGGCAGGCGGGGTTTCAGGTGGGGACTGGATGGCCAGTGAGGCCGGGCTGCCGGAGCGCGCCCCGCCCGCCCGCGCTGACCTTCTCGGAGTCGCGAGGAAGGGGGAGGGCTGTGCCCCCAGCGGTACCCCACCCTAGGGTTCAGACCCCGGGCCGCAGTCTGGGGCGAAAAGTGATGATTGAAGTGGATTCGCAAAAACAACCGCACGGTTGCTGTGGAAACGGGAGAGCCACAGCCGAGTCTCTAAGCCTTCCCTTCCAGGGCCCCAGCGGGGGGTGGGGATGGAAGAGGGGATGAGTCACAAGATGTGACCCCCTCCATGTCCCACCCGAAATTGGAGGAGGGCGACGAGGAGCTGTGGAGTAGCGGAGTGGGGTAGGGAAGAGCTGGCGTGGTCGGCCGCCCACGCCTTCGCGTCGCCCCCGCAACACACCCACTGCGCTGCAGCCGTGGGCTTGAGAGGGGGCCGGGTGGGCGTCGAGAGCGCAGCACGGATGGCGAAGCGCCCCACCTCTACCTGGCCCCACGCTCGTCGTGCGCGCTCTGCAGCGCCTAATTCTGGTCCTCTCCAGACAGGCCTTGCTTAGTGCTCACGGACCCCCAAGAGGCCTCTCGGGATTTCCTCCAGAAGGTCCCTCTGCCTACCCCATGGACCCTACTTTCCCCGCCCCCCTCCATCTTTCCGTCTCGCAGACGGAGCCGGTCCCCAGCCGCCGCCAGTCTCCGGCCGAGGATGTTGACACAAACCCGTGGCGGTTTACACTGAGTGGGTCTGGAAGGTTTCAGGGCCCCGAGAACACCTCTTCCCTGCACTTGGGGGTCTCCCCAAAGCCCGGCCCTGCTGCCCTGGGTGCTCTGGCAGCTGAGAGCTCCCGACCCAAGGCGGCGGGAAGGATTCCAAACCGGGGGGGGGGGGGGAGGGGGGAGGGGTGGGCGGGGCCCGGAAACCTTCCAGACCCAGGCAGTGTAAACCGCCACGGGTTTGTG
>NC_058406.1:29951944-29998962 GCF_002201575.2 Neomonachus schauinslandi
AGGCATCTGTCGAAAGTGGGGCGGGGCGTCTGGAGATTGGTCGAATGGGAGCTGGGATGCTGAAGGGGGGGGGGGAGGAGAGAAGAGGCCGGGCTTCTGCCGAAAGAGCAAAAGTTGAGGTGAGCCCGAGGATGGGGGATGAGGACAGGCCAGCCACGAGTGGAGGCGAGGCTTCTCCGGCTGGCCCTCAAAATTCCCGGGCCAGGCTCCGTGGGGAGGAACCAGCGGACATCTTTTTTTTTTTTTTAAGGAACCGTCTCATTCCCTCTGGAACCCGTTTTGCTGTCGCATTCTCCGGGCTTCAGGCTGTCTTCTCTCTGGGGCCCTAACGGGATGACAGCACTACCTGGGCCTCCAGTTAGCTGGCACATCCCTGGCCCCTTGGTTGGTGATTCACAGGGACAGGGGTTTGAAAGCCCTGACACTGTCACTGCCTGAGCACCTTCTCTGCTATGGGCCCTGGGGACCTAGAGATAGGCAAGAACTCCCCCCTGTTCACGGTGAAGCGGGTACTATTATGACTCCCATTTAACAGATGAAGAAACTGAGGCTTAGAGCACTTAAGTGACTAGCCCAAGCTCACAAAGCTAGTAAAGCTGCAGGGCTGGGATTTGAACCCAAGCAGTCTGGCTCCAGAACCCACACTCCTAGCCAGAAAACAATACTGCCTCTCTTTAAGATCTTTCAAGTCCTTAAGAGCAGAGACCCTGGATTAGAATATTCTTTTCTGATCCTCCAAGCCATGAGACAGGCAAAGCTCAGCCTCTCGGGAGCAGCTTCTCTGACTCTGAGGTGGTCAAGACATGGGATTTCAACAGCGGCTGTAATAGTAGAGCTGGTGATCGTAGAAACAAAAAGAAGCTCCTGTGAACTGCAAGAGGGCCAGAGTGTGGCTGCTCCTGACTTTCCCATTCCCCACCCAGCAATCAGCAGGGGATCCAGCAAGGAAGGCAAGGGGCAGTTGGTGAGGCAGGACATATTGGTCCTGCTCTGGCTCTTTAAACCAGGCAGGACCACCCATACAGTCTCACCCATGAGTCATCTCGGGCCCTGTGACTGTTCCTGAGCTGCCAGTCCTAACCCATCTTCACCTGCTCATAAGACTTGAGACCCTGATCTTGATCCTGCCTCTGCCTTTAGGTTTAATGTTTAAAGCAACAACAGCTGACATTGACTGAGTTGCTTCGCTATGCACTAAACTCTTTGCCAAGTCCTTTATTTGCATCATCTCACTTAATCCCACAGATGACCATGGCCATTAAAAATATCTAACAATCCATTCAGACATGAATATTACCAATCAAAGTGGATGCTGGCCTTAGTGCTAGACCAAAGACTTAGCAGGTCTCTGTTCCACCAAGAGTTAACACTTCAGCTACTGGATCAAAGGGAATAGGCAGGAGAGAAGCTAGGGATGGGGTGGGAGGGCCCAAGGCCTATGGTTCTCTATTTACAATCAATCTGGAAGTATTTTGATGTTTTCACAACCAGTTCAACTGTACCAAGTCTGGGGACTGAATTTCAGCCCTGGTAGCATTACTTTATTTCATGACAGTGGACAGAGGCTCAGAGAGGTTAGACAACTTGCCCATTGTCATATAGCTCATTAGCAACAGAATTGGGATTCCCATCCAGATCTGATTCCAGAACCCACACTGACCACCGACTGACCTGTGTTCCTAGGAAGAGGTAGTTGGGGTTTTCGCCTTCTGCAGCTAAAGGTTGATCCAGAAGAATGAGATTTAAGTTCTGGGACTTACGCTGTGGCCTTGCTGTTCTCAGGCTTGGAGCCTTGACAACTCCTGTCCCATGTTGTTGAAGGAGTGGGCCCTGCCCCTGCGGAGTGAGGTGGGCAGAGCAGGCTGCCTAGAACAGTGTGCCTGTGTGGGAGGACCCAAGAGGGGGCACAGAGGGAAACCCCAGTAGGGTTTTGATGAGGGCAGAGGTCTGCTTGGCAATGGCCCCTTCAATTTGCTTCACCAAAGTGCTAGCATTCACTGTTGGGTACTGACAAGGCCTTTATGATGGATAACACCTCCCTAACTCCCTGGGTTTCCTCAGCCTTGGCTAGTGCAGCCTGGTGACAGCTAGAATTCCCCTGGGTCCTAGATATTTCACAGTCTTTGTGGCTGGGAGAGAGTGAGATCACCAGCTTTGGACTCCTTCCCTCTCCCTTATTGGCTAAGCAGGAGGTGTTTTTGTTTTTGTTTTTTTTAATTTCCAAAATAGAAATCTGTTATCTTTTTTCTCTTCCTGTTAATACATGGTGGCTAAAAAAAATGATACTGAGAGAGTGGAAGTTCCCCGGTAATTCCTCCCTTGAGCATTACCTGCAGGGGACTTTGTGTTTTTGTCCGCCCTTCATTCACTTTCTTCTGGAGAAGCCCTATAGCGTAGTGGGTTACACATACAGACTGTGGAGCCAGGCCACCCAGGTTTTCATCCCCACTCTATCACTTACCAGCTGCTAGTTAGTTAACCTCTCTATGTGTCAATTTCTCATCTGTAAAATAAAGATAATAATAAGAGTACCTACATCAAAGGGCTACTCTGAGGATTAAAATGAGTTAGTATGCGCCAAATGCTTAGAACAAGAGCTTAGATTATGCTTTGGGGAATTACACAGCCCCAACTGTATATAGTCTTGGTGGAATTATCAGTCCAGGGGTCCTGCCTTCCTGGGGACAAGGATTGGGCATGAGTCTCAAGTAGGGCTAAATGGACACCCTACCCCCTGCCCAAGCTCATCTGAATCTGGAGTAAAGTGACCCAAGCATTCTAGATGGTTGTCACTGGTTTATTCCAAGGCAGTGCTCTGGTGACTGTCTACTCATTCCTCCTATCTGAATCCCCAGAGGTGACTCTGGTACACATCCTTTCCAAGACCTAATTTTTCTGCTTTTCCTTTGCTTCTGTGAGCCGCTCTATACCCCTCCCCAGAATTTCTTTTCTTTTCGTTCTTTCTTTCTTCCCTCCTCCCTTCCTTCCTTTCTTTCTTTCTTTTTAAACTTAAGTTATCTAGGGGTGATTTCTGCTTGCTTACAGAAAACATGAGTTTGGCATATTTCTCTATCAGTTATGACCCTTGGTTGCACATGACAGAGAATTCAGCCCACAGTGGGTTAAGCAAAAAGAGAATGCAGGAAGAGAAAACCCAGGAGTAGATTGGACTTTGGGGATGGCTTGATTCAGGGGCTTAAACAGTGTGATTAATATCGGACCTCTTCCCAGGGCTTGGCTTTGCTCTTCTGTGTTGACTTCATCCTGAAATCCTCATAAAGGCAAGGTATCGGCCAGCACCTCTAGGCCCACACACTCTCAGGCTGGAGTGCCAGAGAAAAGAAGAGAGCTTCTCTTCCCCAGTGCAGGCAGCCAGTATCCTGGGCTGGTTCTCACTGGCCTGGTTTGGGATCCATGCTGAGCTCAGAACCAGTCACTGAAAACAGGGGATACAGTGCTTGATTGGCCAGGGCTGAGTAACTTACCTACCCCTAGATAAGGTCAACGCCTTCCAAAGCTTGTGTCCCCGGAGTAGGGAAGGTAGGTGTTCTTACCAAGAACAGCAGAAGTTCCTAAATTATAAAAACACATACAAGCTATACTGTGTCAGCAGGAAACAGATGGTGCTCATAGAGATGGCTGAAGATAGGTCAGCGAGGGAACTATTTACACAGTTATGGGCAGGGGTTGAGAGAACTCCACCAGGAATCATGAAGCCCTGGGGCCAGCGCCAATGGAGAGCCCTGACCACCTCCAGGCCTCAAGGGCCAAGGGGAGGGAGCAGAGCTGTTGTTCTAGGAGAGAGTCTTCTAGAGGGAGTTTTGGCCTTCGGTAAGGGAACACAGCCCTGCCAACACATGGCCTTTTTTTTTTTTTCTCTAAAGATTTTATTTATTTATTTGAAAGATAGAGACATAGCAAGAGAGGGAACACAAGCAGGGGGAGTGGGAGAGGGAGAAGCAGGCTTCCTGCCGAGCAGGGAGCCTGATGTGGGGCTCGATCCCAGGACCCTGAGATCGTGACCCGAGCCGAAGGCAGACGCTCAACCAACTGAGCCACCCAGGCGCCCCAACACATGGCCTTTTATGGAGAGACCGAGGGTGGGTGGATTAAATACCTTGACCTCCTTCTACTCCCGTGTCCCATTGGTCTCCTACTTATGTCTCCCATTGGCCAAACCCAGCTGGAAGCCAGAGGGCAAAGAAGCCCCAACTGATGCAGTCCCCACGGCAACCTCGTACAGCGGCACACGGAGGGGAGAGAGTGGAGATGAGCAGAAACAAACCTAATGGGAAGAGAGAATGTCTGTATATACATGTTATGTATTTGTATGTAAAATATCTATCTATGTCTGTATCCAAGTGCAAGGCTTCCAAGTAAGACAGCCCTTGGACAAGGTTCTTAACCTCTCTGCAATTCAGTTTCCTAGTCTGCAAATGGGAATAATAAAAAGAAGTACTTGTTGTGTGAGGATCCCATGAGGATAGAGCGCTTAGCGAAATGCCTGACATTCACGTAAATGTGTCAACTCTGGCTGTGAGCATGCCATATTTAGCTGCGGCAAAGGCGAAGTGGCTATAACAGATAGACCCCAGCCTACAATAACTCAAATGCAATAGAAGTTTATTTCTCGTTTATATACAGTTAGGGTCAAGGTCAAGTGGATGGGTGGCTCTCTCTCTTACAGGGATTTGGGACCAAGCTTCCATCTCCTGTGTGGTTCCACCATTCCCTGGGGTCTCCAGCCAGGGGAAAGGGAATGAGAGAGTGGAGGAGGCAGACAGTGAGGTGACCCAGAGATTTTGAATTGGTGGAAGCCACTACCACCCTTAGGCTGGAGGGGCAAAGGGGAAAATGATACTAGCCAGAGCCCCTGCTCACTGCATGGCTAAGTCGAGTGGAGGCCCTGCTGCCACCACCATCAGAACCACCACCACCAGGACCACCACCGCTGCTGCCCGCTCGAAGCCAGGAGCTCACACTCTTGCTGATGCTAGTCTGGAAGTCTGAAGTCACTTGATGCTGTTGTTGAATGCTGAAAGCACAGCAACCGATGCGTGGTTCCTCTTGCAGGGGAGTAGCAATTATGACCCACAGGAAGAGGCCTGCCCCAACTCACTCTGGGCAGTCACATGAGAGCCTGCTTTTTCCTTTCTCCCTCCACCGTAAAACCCACACCAGAGAAGCAATCACAAGGAAGGGAGTGCGTGTCTTAAGAGCTGCACCCCCACACACTCCTCCCCGCCCACCTCCAGCTGCTGGAGCCTTAAGTCTGCCCTTCATAAGGCAGGGGCTGAGGAAGAGCTTTGAGTCAAATGTAAAACAGAAACTTTAATTGAATTTCAAGAATCAAAAGTGATTGAGATGATGGGCTCAGGGTTGGGGTAGGGATGAGTGGCCCAGTGAAAGGAATCAACTCCCTTGATCCAGGTCGGCTTTTCCTGTCTCCTTCTCCTCCCTCCTCCTCCTGTCTGCCATCGCCAAACCCTGGCACAGCTCCTCCCTTACCCTGGCCCTGGGAGGCTCAGCCACTGAGCCCAAGGAATGCCTGCCCGGTCGCCTACATGCACACCCATCCCAGCACGCCTGCGCAGCTCTTAAGACTCCCAAGGGCCTTTGGGGATACAGGAGCACACCAGGGCATTCAGGGGCCAGCCTGGCCGTTAGAAGAGGAAGAACCACCATGGAGGCCCCGTAATCTCAGTCTGCACTTGTGGGAAACGCCTGGCTCAATTTGGGCCAGTCAGATGTTGTTTCCTGGGAATTTGGAATTTTGGGCAGAGAGGCACAGAAACCTCAGTGTCTTTAAAGCAGAAGCACATTGATGCTCTAGGGAGAAATTCCTATGGTCTCCTATGGTGGTGGGGCGGGGGCCGGGGGGTGGGGGTGGTTCTAGGCCTGCCCTTCTGTGAATTGTCTTGGTTGTTCAACCCTGTCTTGGAATCCATGAGCTACTCCATGCCTCTTCTAATGTTCATCCTCTGCTCTCCTCACTCACCCCCACACCTTTTTCCCCTTAAGTTAGCCAGAGCTGGTTTCTATGACTTTCAGTCAAATGATAGAACTAATAAAGGCCATTCAAAGTCAGATAGAGGAGGTGCAATGAGAGGCAGAGGCCAGCAGAGGGCACTGTGGGCTCATTCTGAGGGGGCTTTAGAGTGGCTCCAAAGGTTCTAGGGGCCTTTGAAGGGAAGATGGGTGCAGGAGCCAGGCAGTGGGGAGAAGGCTTTTCCTTGCAGTGTTTTATCCTAGCAAGTGTAGGGAGGGCACACAAGGAGATAGTGAGATGGAAAGTTGGGACCTTTGTTGCAATTGTATCTATATCATTTCACTCACTGTGTGACCTTTGGCAAGTCATGTCACTTCTTTGGTTTCCTCATTTGTAAAACTGGGATAAGACTAGAACCTACTTTATGAGGCTGTTGTGAGGATTAAATCCGACAATGCCTCTTAAGTGCTTAGAACATTGTCTGGCCAGGGGCTCAGCCAGTTAAGCATCAGACTCTTGGTTTCAGCTCAGGTCATGATCTCAGGGTTGTGAGATCGAGCCCTGTGTTGGGTTCCACGCTGGGCATAGAGCCTGCTTAAGATTCTCTCTCTCCCTCTCCCTCTGCCCCTCCCCCTGCCCCCGCTTGTGCGCGCTCTCTCTCTCTCAAAAAACAAAACAAAACATTGTCTGGCAAATACACTATTAATACATTTTAGTTATTATTATTACTCTCATTTCACTGAAAACATAATCAAAGGGCCAGAGATAGAGCCAGAAAATGACAAGGGACAAAAAAAAAAAAAAAAAGGCCATAAAAAAGGGCAAAAAAAGAAAAGGGGAAAAAAAAAAAAAAAAAAGGCCATTGAACAGTGGTCATAGACTTCAGATGTTTCCAAAGAACAGGAATGTGATCAGGAGGCCCTTGGTGCCGAGGAGGAAGAGGAGAAGGAATGGAAGGAAGATTTTGAGGGCAAAGGTTGGTGGAATGATCTGGAAAAGGGAAACGGGGGGCACTTTCTCCTTTGGGATGAAAGGAAAGGAAATCAGGCAAACACTGGAAGAAGTAGGAACAGATGTGGTAGCCAAGAGGTTTCCTCCTCTTACACAGACTTCTAGTCTTTGTGAAGCACGCCCTGTGCTTAGCAGGGGTGGTGGGGGTGGCTGGGGAGGCTCAGCTCTCTCTACCCTCACCACCCTAGACCTTCTTTATCATGCGAGTCCTATGTCTGTCTTCTTTTAGTTTTCACCATTCATCCGCTGAATACATATTTATTGGATGCCTATTAAGTATTAAGCTCTGGGGATATAAATATAAGAGGCTATACTGGTCTGGGTTCTCAAAAGAAACAGAACCAAAAGGAGATGATAGATGGATAGATAGATAGATAGATAGATAGATAGATAGATAGATAGATAAATAGATAGATGATAGATAGAGAGATAGATAGGTAGTAAGGAATGGTTTATGCACTTGTGGAGGCTAAGAAATCCCAAGATCTGCTGTCAGCTGGCTGGGGACTCAGGAGAGCTGATGCTGTAAGTTCTAGTCTTCACCCACCAGAATGCAGGAGACCAGTGTCCTAACTCAGAAATGGTCAGGCAGAGAGAGAAAATTCTCCCTCACCTTTTGTTCTATTAGGGCCTGAATGGGTTGGATGCTGCCCACCCACAATGGGGAGGGCAGTCTGCTTTACTGAGTCCACTGATCCAAATGCTAATCTCATCCAGAAACACCTTCATGGGCACACCCCAGAGTAATGCCTGGGCACCCCATGGCCCAGTCAAGTTGACGTGTGAAATTAACCATTACAAAGACCAACATGGCAACTCCTCTCCTGCAGTTCATGGTCCAACAAAAACAACAGACACAAAAAGTAAAACAACAACTACGTAATCCCACATTGTCACAATATACCGTGAGAGAAATGAACAGGGTCTGTGATCAAATGAGGGGGCGCCAAACTGAATGCATTGGAGGTTTAGGGGAGCATCTCCAAGAAGAAGACATGTCAAGGATTGGCAGTGGCCAGCCAGGGGAAAGAAGAGGAAGAATGTTCTGGTGAGGAAGGGTGGCTCGTCGCATGAGCTCAGAGAAGACCTCTGTAGCTGAAAGAGAAGGGAGTTCGCTGAGAGAGCAGACTATAGCCAGGAGTTGGTATTTTATCCCAAGTGCCATCAGACTGTTTTGTAGCTGGTGGTGAGTTATGTGAGCCGCCTGCATCACATTGTTCGGGGTTAGTCAGGCTTCTAGGGAGACTGGGTTGGAGGAGGCTGCAAGTGGAGGTGGCCAAGCTGGAGTGGTTGAAGGCTGGGTCCTTGGCTAGAGCGCCAGCAGACAGATGGAGAGGGGTGACAGATAAAACTTGGGACAAGGGTCTCTACACCTGTTCCCATGGTCCCTCACACCAATACCATGGAAGGTGACTGGGAGCCTAACTCCCCGTTCTGGATATTGGGGGCATCTGGGTGCTCAGTGGGTAGGTTCCTGTGCTTTCGGGTGCTGGGGACGGGGAACCCAACAATAGCCAACCCACGAAGGAAGCACTAAACGTATTCCCTCTTCCCAGTAGACAGTAGCTATCTAGACTGAATTCAGGGGTCAATTCCAGATCCTGGTTCTAGCTCCTGCTCTGGGATGAGCAGGTAGGAAGGGAAAGAGCAGGGCTCAGGACAAGTCTGATTCCATCCCAGCTCTGCCCTATACTCTCTGCTGGGACTTCCCCTTAGCTGATTACTTGGTGTAAGCAGGATTAATAATGGTCCTGGGCTCACAGGATTTATCAGCATTAACTGAGGCAATGCATGAAAAAATACACATAGCACAGTGTCAGGCACAGAGCAGGGAGTCAACAAATGGAAGCTGCTTCCCCATGCCTAGAGAAAGCTCTAGTTTGGTTTCTGGCTGAGACTAGAGGGCCATCTGGGGCCAGGTCATATGATCTGGGCTGGCTCTGCAGCCTCACTTACCCCCTATTTGCAGACAGAGCCTGGTTACATGGCGCTGGAGAATCTGTCTCCGGATCTGGCAGGTGGGGAGGTAGCCGGAGGCAAGAAAGGGCAGAGCTTGAAGTGACCCGGAGAGTAGCATACCGTCTCAAAATTGGAAACTCTGGGGTCACTCCTGGGAATCTATATTCTCTGTACACTGAAGTTTCAGAACTACTGACTTGTCCATCTTATTTATTTTGGGTTCAGGAAGACTCGAGGCCAAAGGAGGAGAAGTAAAAGCAGAGTAGTGGGTGTGTTTGGGTGAGGAGCACTGGATGGGAAATAAAAGACCCCTGGAATAAATTAGATGTGCAAAGGGTGAGCACACAGGGTTTGACTGCTTCAGGGAAATGTTCTTCCTATTTAGAAAGAACAAACAAAACACTTCTGTGATGTGAATTCTGAAAGGAGAATTTGCAAGTGGGGAGAGATTTCTTAGTAAATAACCCAGTTCTGCCCCACCTACATCCCCCATGGTGGCAGGCACGTGCTAAACAGGGCTGCTGAGCAGGTGCACACCGTTACAACTGGGACAGTTGAGGAAATATTGCCAAGTAACGTACTAGTTGGCAAAAGGTACACAGGAACCTCACTAAGTAGTAAAGTTAATTATATATAAATATAAGTTATAGATTCATTAGTTCATTGGATACCCTCATAAACATTGATAAATGTCCTCCTAAAATAACCACCTCTGAGAAACACCCAGGGCTCTCTCTGCTACTCCTCCCACGTCTCTGCCTACAGCACATGCCGTCTTGCTCATTCTTTATAAATTGCTCTGCGCTCTAGCAGAATCATCAGTTTATCTTTATCCTCGAATTACTCACGTGTTAGGAGCTCTAAATAGTTCCCCATTTCCATCGGCTTTACTGGTGGTGCATTATACTTGTATAAGTAGTAGGTGGGCAGGGTTTTAATGTTTCCTTGGAAGATCCAGAACTTACAGAAACAATTTAAAGATGAACATCCAGGAGAAAGACAGTGGTGTTTGGGTAAAGGTTTCTTTTAAATATCACAAAGAAAAATCTTCTGGATCTGGGGGAGAAATATTCAAAAAGATATTAATAATTGCTAGTAATAGAAATGTTGGATCAAAACGAACCCCAATTTCATTAAAAGTTGAAGGTGCTCAAGCTCTGTAGCACTTGCGCCATTCGGAACGGCAAGTCTGCTTGGCCAAAGTTCATGGTTTGCATGAGTCAGGGCTAGAACAGATAAGCAGAAACAGTATGAACGATATAGAAAAAGGAATTTATTAAGGGATTAGAGTTTATGCAGTTGTAGGGTTTCCTCAAGGACATAGTTGGTGGGGGTGGCTTCTCTCTGTTCCTCAACGTCTGGGGCCTCAACTGGGAAAATTGGAGACTGAGGGCTAATGCCATCTGGAGCCATCTTCACACGCACATCAGGTGCTTGATCCTGATGTCAGTGAGGCCCTCAGCCAGGGCTGTTGTGTAGACATGGGACAAAGCTCTGGCCAATGGAATATGAGTGGAAATGACACCAACTCTTCCAGGCCTGGCCCATACAAACTTCCTATATGATCTTTTCTCTTTTCCACCTATCAGCTGAACGAACAGGACTTCAAAGACCTAGAAGAAGGGGAAGCCCAAAGGTGGAAGAAGTCTGGGTTTCTGAGGGACCGTGTAGAGCAAAGCCCTCACCGCCCTGCCCCAGACTGTGACATGAATGAGAAATAACTTGCTACTAAGCCATCTACAGTTAGGAGCTGTGTGTTACAGCAGCTAATGCTCGTTACCTTGACTAATAACGATTTCTGCTCACTGCTCATTTACTGAAGTTACAGGTGACCAGAGGTTTTCATCTGGTGAGATCTGGTGAGCTGCAAACATCCCTGGTGGTTGTGCTCAGCATCCCACTGTGACAAGAGCCCTTTGTATAGTCACTGTGTCAAAGGTTGGTCTTGCAGCTCCTATCAGCTAACATGTGTTTGATGGAATTTTGATGATCTCATATGCCTCTTTCTGACTAATGGTCACAACTCATGAGTTGTGTTGGCATTTTGTTAAGGTAGAGGGCAAACTCCATTGTCTTTCTATCACTAAGTTTATGAAAGAGCTCATATCTGGATCTATCTCTTCTGTCCCCATGAACTTGGAGGAGTGTTCATCTCCTACCTAAAGGCAGTCCAAGGTACAAATGTCTTCCCCCTTACCGAATCCAATACTAATTCTATGTTATTGCCCCTCTTAATCCCCTCAACAATGCAGTTGAACAAACTCCTCCTTGAAACACTTTCTTCACTTGACTCCTGTAATACAAATTTCCTATAACTTGCTGGCTTCACCGTGGCCACTTCTGCAGCCTCTTCAGTTGGATATCTAATAGACATCTCAAATCAAACAAATCCAGATTAGAAACTCTTGATCAACCCCTCCAGACCGAGGCCACCTGCACACATCTACACATCAACCCAAGGCACCACTCTTCACCTAGTGGCTCAGGCCAGTTATCCAAAAATCATGCTTTTCGCCTCCTTCTCACACTGCCAAACTCTAATCAATCAACAAATCGAGCTTCAAATGATATATGCCAAGATCAATCCACTTCTTGCCATCTCTGCTTTTACTGTTCTAGTTCCAACCACCATCATCTTGTGCCTGGATAATGGAAGAGCCTTGGAATTGGTCTATCCTCCTCCACACTTATTCCTACATTGTTTATTCTCCACAAAGAAGCCAGAGTGATCTTTTAAAAATAAAAACTGGAGGTGCCTGGGTGGCTCAGTCAGTTAAGCATCTGCCTTCGGCTCAGTTCATGATCCCAGGGTCCTGGGATCGAGCCCTGCATCAGGCTTTGCAGGGAGCCTACTTCTTCCTCTCCCTCTGCCTGCCGCTCCCCCTGCTTGTGCTCTCTCTCTCTGTCAACTAAATAAATAAAATCTTAAAAAAAATAAAAAATAAAAGTAAAAACTGTCCTTTCAGTTCCCCAAACATACCAAACTCTTTTCTACCTCAGGGCCTTTGCACTTGTGCGTCTCTTTTCCTGGAACATCCTTCTCATTGAATGGCTATTTCTTATGCTTCAGATCCAAACCCACAAGTCATATCCTCAGAGAGCACTTATCATCCTATTGAAATGTTGATCTTCATGAGATGATAATCTCCACAGGGGTGTGCGCTATGGACAGAATTGTGTCCCCACCTCCCACCCCCCCACCAAAATTCATAAGTTGCTCTAAACCCCAGTGTATTTGGAGATATGGTCTTTAGGAGGTAATTAAGATTAAATGAAGTCATGGGGCGCCTGGGTGGCTCAGTCGGTTAAGCGTCCGACTCTTGGTTTCAGTTCAGGTCATGATCTCAGGGTTGTGAGATAGATCCCTGCATCAGGCTCCACCAAGCAGTGCAGAGTCTACCTGAGATTCTTTCCCCTTCCTCTCCCTCCCCCTCTGCTCCTCAGCTGCCCCCACTTGTGCTCCTGCTCTTGGGCACTTTCTTTCTCTCTCGAATAATAATAAACAAAATCTTAAAAAAAAACAACACACACACAAAAAAAGGAGGCACTTGGCCCACTCAGGGCTGCGTTAATAAGTAACCGGGTTTGGGGTTTGTTCCTGTTTTCTGTGAAAACCGTGACCCGCAGTGTGATGACCCCGTTCAGGGAACAGCGGGGCGGAGGTGTGGGTGTCACCCGCCCCGCCTTGGCCGGGCACTCGGGGATTCTGTTGGGAGCCTGGCGGAGGCGGTGCAGGAGGGGGCTGCAGGGGGGGGCAGCACAGGGGGCCGCAGGGGGGGGCCGGTGCGGGGGGGGGGGGGGGCACAGGGGGGCGCAGGGGGGGCGGGCCAGGGGCCCGCAGAGGGCCACAGGGGCTCCAGCACGCAGCCCATGGGGAGATGCCCAGGGGAGCACACAGGCCCAAGTCCCAGGGGAAGCGCCGCCCACCTCCCTGTGTGGTCTCGGGCCAGGGGGCTCCAAGCTGCCAAATGCACATCGCCGCCCAAGCCCCCCGAAGTCCAGACGTGGACACCCCGCAGCCAAATCTCTAAGAGGCATCTCGAACTAGCATGTCTAAAACCAAACTCCTGATTCCCAGCCCCTCCCTGACGCCCTCCTCCCCAGCTCCTCCTGGTCTCAGGAAATGACAGCTCTGTCCTTCTAGCCGCTCTGTCTCAAAGCCCTGAGTTGCCCTTGACCCCTCTTTCCCTCACAGCCCGCACCCGGTCCGTCAGCAAATCCCGTCAGCGTCACCCACTTCTCACCGCGCCGCCTCTGTCCTCCGGTCCGGGCCAGCAGCGCGTGTCTGTCTGTCCCCCCGCATCCCTGCAGGGGCCTCCTGGGGGGGGGGACTCCGCCCTCGCCCTGCTGTCTCATCTCCTCACGGCGGCCAGAGCGGCCTTGAACACGCAAGTCAGATGAGGCCACCCTTTCGCTCAGCACCCTCTGATGACGCCCCAGCCCACGGACAGGCCACAGCCGCCCCTGGCCGCAAGGCCGCCCGCCATCGGCTCCCTGCCCCACGCCTCCCCTTGGCCCATGGCGCCCACTCTCTTCTGTGACCCCGGCCTGCGTTCGGCAGGCTATTTCAGAGAAACAGGACCAAGAGGATGCACACCGTCTTTGCGGAGAGAGATGTATTTGCATCATGTGGGGGCAGGCCAGCAGGCTGGAGATTCAGGCAAGAGTGGATGGGGTCTTGGGTCTCAAGGCTGAAAACTCCACTGGAGTTCTGTGTTGCTGCGTGGGGGCTGCATTCCCTTCTTCCTCAGGAGGATGTCAGTCTTTGCTCTTAAGGCCTTCAGCTGGTTGCGTGAGGCCCACCCACGTGACAGAGGGCAAAGTCCCCTGATGGAAACATCCATCCCCTCCGAAAAGTGCCTTCACAACAACAGCTAGTTTGACCAAAGCACTGGGCACCACGGCCTGGCCACGTAGACACATAAAATTAATATCCCGCGGTCTCTTTCGCCGTTCCTTGAAGGCAGGCGTCACCCTGTCTCAGGCCCTCACCCTCACTCTTCTCTCTGCCCGAATGTTCTGCTCCACGTGACGCCTGGGTATCGGAAGTTCCCCGGCTCTCACTTCTTGTGGGTTTTGCTGGATGTCACTTTGTGACGTCTTCTTCGTGACGTCCCCCTCAGCTGGGCTTCCCTGTGAGGTGGTCTCAGGTGAGGCATGTCTCAAAGGTACAGTTTTCTGCTAGTGCACTCTCATTGTGAATAGTTGTGCTGGGGTCTAGGAACTCCTTAATCTAAGGACCTTGTCTAACTTGGCCAGTGGCCAGTACTTTGGCTGTAATCTCTCGGTTGCAAACCCCACCCCCACTTCTATACGGGCTTTGTGAGGCTGGACCTGGGACTCTGAAGCCCACGTTCTGCTTTGCTTGCTGGCTCCCTGTCAGGCTCTGCCACTGGGGCGGCCACAGAATGCTCTAAGGGAACCTGGGGGGTTTGTTTAATCAGATATGGTGGGACATGCACACGCAGAAATGACTGTCATGAAGGAGGATGCTTACTCACAGTCCCTAGAAACAGGAAGGCAGAGCTCACCATGCAGGGCTGTGTGGGGAAGCACCAGGGTGGGTCAGGAGGGAGAGGGAGTAAGGGGAAAATGTGGGAAGAGTATTGACTGATTGATTGCAGCTTCCACTGGAAGGAACAGGAAAGGCGGGGTAAGTGGGTCCAGAATTGGCTAGTTTGGATAATTTCAGTGGCTCTGGGGTATCGGGGCTATCCTTAGTTGTCTGGTACCTGGCCCTGGGGTGATCAGAGCAAGTGAATTGTGACCCTGAGTGTGAGAGCTCCCTAGAGGAGGTGGTTGGTTTGCATATGGAAGGCATGCTCTAGCTCAAATTGTGTGCTCTTATTTTTTTTAAGGTTTTATTTATTTATTTGAGAGAGAGAGCAGGGGAAGGGGCGGAGGGAGAAGCACAGAACCTCAAGCAGACTCCCCCTGAATCCAGAGCCTGATATGGGGCTCAATCTTATGACCCTGAGATCATGACCTGAGCCAAAATCAAGAGTCTGGACACTCAACCAACTGAGCCAGCCAGGAGCCCCCTATCTCTAAAGGCGATGATGTAAGCAGTCCCTCCAGAGTCAGTAAGGTGGCACCCCAAGGTGCCAAAGCATCAAATAAAAGGACACAAAAAGGCATGATTAATATAGGCATACCTTGTTTTATTGCACTTCGCTTTATTGTGCTTCACAGATATTGTGTTGTTTTTTTTTACAAATGTGGCAACTCTGCATCAACCAAATCTATTGACACCATTTTTCCAACAGCATTTGCTCACTTCGTGTTTCTGTGTCACATTTTGCTAACTCTCCCAATATTTCAAACTTTTTCATTACGACTATGTTTGTTATGGTGATCTGTGATCAGTGATTACGACTCGCTGAAAGCTAAATGATGGTTAGCATTTTTTAGCAATGAAGCATTTTTTAATGAAGGTATGTACATTTTTTTTAGACCACAGTACAGTGTAAACTAACTTTTAGATGCACTGGGAAACCAAAACTTCATCGGACTCACTTTATTAGGATATTTGCTTTATTGCAGTGCTCTGGAAGGGCATCTGCGGTATCTGGGGTGTGCCTGGAGAGACAGGGAGCACGCAAGGACAGGAGTGGAAGAACGAACTCCATTGCGCTGTGCCCTGTGAACTTCCCGTGGGCTCTCGAGATGCCTGACACTTTCTGTGTCACTCCAGCAATGCTCTCCCTAGTAACAGCAGCGCCTTTCTGCAATAGCAGCTGAGTCCAGGGTCCAATTTCCTACCCCTTGCAAAGCCAGCCCCATTGTGCCCATTTCAGAGATACCAGCACCGGCCAGCCAGTGCCCTGTCCCCAAAAGTTCTGGGTCTCAGCCCAATGGAAGCTTCTTCCAGATTCAGAGACACCAGCATCCTCCAAGCAGTGCCCATCCTTAGAGGCTTGTGTTCAGCTCTGCTGTGTCCTCCCCCAAACTCACACGAGTTTGGATCACTCACCCCTCATCTCTGAGCTCCTTCAGCCCTGGGGGTGGTAGCTGCTTCCTGCAATTGCTACCTCTGTGGTACTTGGTTTTTTAATCGCCCTTTTTTGTGACCTCATTAACACCTTTATACCTAGTTAACAATTCCTTATATTCAGTTCTCTCTGTTAAATCATTGGTGGGCTTCTGTCTCCTGATTGGACTCTGGCTGACTGAGACAGTGTGCCAGGAGGGGATTTTTTTGGCATTGCTTTGGTTGTGTTCTTGGAGTTGAACTCAGTGCTGACCTCCTTGCCTGTGGACAGTGGGATGATAACATTGGTGGCAGGCAAAGACTTCACAGTTAATCAGACTATCACCCATGGTCGACCGTGATGAAATGCCTGTTGAAAGTGCCAGGGGACAAAGTGACTGTTTCCCCTGGTCATTATGGTGGTGATGATGACTACAAGCACCATGGTGTGGCATGAATTCTTGCGAGTGCTCCAGAGTGCTTATGGAGAGAAGATGATGAGCTCACGTGAATATTCAGTTGGGATTATGACCAAATTTGAGGAGTAATTAACATATCTTAGAAAGGGATGTATGAGGGCGCCTGGGTGGCTCAGTTGGTTAAGCGACTGCCTTCGGCTCAGGTCATGATCCCAGGGTCCTGGGATCGAGTCCCACATCGGGCTCCCGGCTCAGCGGGAAGCCTGCTTCTCCCTCTCCCACTCCCCCTGCTTGTGTTCCTGCTCTCGCTGTCTCTGTCTCTGTCAAATAAATAAAATCTTTAAAAAAAAAAAAGAAAGAAAGGGATGTATGAATGTCTCAAAAATGGATACAAGCATTACTGCAACTTTGCATCTTCTCCTTTGGGGGAGAAGATGAGATGTCTCCATTTGTATGAAGGACAGTTTTATTTTGTTACATAGAAAGATAAAGTTGTTTTTGTTGTCTTGTGGAAGTTCAAATACGTGAAGACAGGTGCGTAGGGATGCTGAATAGCCAAAGGGAAGGAGGCTGCCATTCATTAAGCTGTTGTCTGTTAGCTCCAACCCACCCTTCCATACTCTGCCTTGTGATGCTGGGGCAGGGTGCCCGCCAGTCACATCTCTGCTCCCTATAGGCTCTGTCAACATGTGGTACAAGGGACGCGCAAGATTGAAGGAAGCAGGAACTGGCTTCTTCCCTTGGACTTCCCAAACTTGTATCATCCAGCAACACTTCTTCACCACGGTCACAGCAGATCCTTCTGGTGGGGCTTGCTGAATCCAGTTTTGGGTTTTCCCAACATTGGGACACCAGCCCTACTGTGCTTCGCTCAGAAACTCCAACCACAGCTGAACAATACCCCCCTCAGAGATCTCAGTTTCAGCTCTGCAAGGCCTCTCCACTAAGCTTGAGTTTTAAAAATTTAAATACCTTCCCTTTGTTCTCCCAGCCCAGATGGTGGTATTGCTTCCAGTAATTGCCGCCTCCAAGATATCTTACTGTTCTGTTCTTGACTTGTCGGCTAACCAGGCAATAACTTTATACCTAGGTGACAATCCTTGAGATTAAATTCTCTCTACTCAAATAAATAGTGTGGTTTCTATCTCCTGATCAGACCCTTCCTGATACATACATAGTGTGTGACATCGTAGCCCTGAAAAAAATATTTGTTGAACTAATGGCAATAACACTGAGTCTTACCACCTCAGGCTTTGTTCTAAGTGCCCTACAGGCCTTTGCTCATTTCATCGTCAAAGTAATCTGATCAGATAAGAACTGTTATCCCTAATAAAAGGAAAAATAAATACTGATATGTAGTGAGCATTAAATTGAATGCATTGCCAGGTAAAGCAGGGAAACTTGATCCAGTAGAGAAGTTAGGCCATGTGAGATTGCATCTTCAGATTAAGTGTTAGCAAACAACTCGGGATGCAGGAAAGGTTTCCTTTGGGGTAGGTAATGTACAAGGGCTGAACAGGCCCTGTGAAAACTGACTCTGTCCAATGGCAAGGGTGAGCTTCTAAGGACGACAGCCCCGGTTTCAGCAGGAGGGGGAGTTTGTTGGTTTAAACAAGTCTTTAGCTTGTCAGCACAGGATTGTTCAGTTTGTAATGGATCTGGACCCCAATTCCATTTGTGACTTTTTGGAACTTTATCGACCCCAAAAGTCATTAGGGTGAGTCCAAATAGTACAGTTGAGGCACAGATCACAAGTGGGAAAAGTTCATCACCAGGCTCTTCTTTTTGCTGATTCTGATTCGTTCTCCAAGAAGCAGTTGTTTTGAGCCCCGACCAATGCTTTCTTGCGTTTTATTAGCAATACAGGCTCAGAGTCAGGCAGTAGGTAAGCCTATCTGTAGATACTCAAGATTCAGCATACATTTCCTTATCATCTCATTTTTACCATGAGGAACCTGAGCCACAGAGCAGTTAAGTAGCCCCCCTTGGTCCCACAGCGGGTCAGTGATAGAGCCAGACATTGGTAGGTACGGTAGGTGGCTTATTTTTCATGGGAATCGGTTTCCTGAGGCCATGTTTCCCTACAGGTGCTCATATGGGCCAAGCCTTCCTGGTCAGGCAGGTTGACTCAGAGTTGGTACATTTAATCACTTTGTTACACTGTTTCTAAGGGAAAGGGGTGAGAGAGAGAGAGAGAGAGAGAGAGAGACCAAGAATTTAGTATTGTTAAGAGCATGGACTACAGTGCTCAATAGATCTAGGCTAAAATCCAGATTTACCTTATGCCACCTACAACTTCCATGAACTAATTAAGTTACTTAGCTATCCTAAAGGCTCGGTTTCCTCATCTGTAAAGTGGGAAAAACAATACATACATACCTAAAAGGGCACTCAGTTTAATCCATTTTATATCATTTTTTTAAAGCATACCATTTTGTGGTCCATGACTGCCTCCTAGAGGTAAGATTAAAATTTGCACTCTATAATTAAAGCAAAATACAATTCCAAAGAACCCCTTTCTTCCCAAACTGTTCAGCAAAAAAGCCAGTAGTTTCTGCAAATCAAATGGCCCAATAACCACTGGCCTGTAGTGTCTCTGATGTCTTTGAATTGCAAGTTCAGGCTTTTTCAAACGGAATCAGCAAGGCCCGGCTGAGCTGGGTACTGCAGTGCACCGTGGCACCAGAGAAGGGATTCGCATGAAAAGTAAGTTACCCGCTATCAAACAATAACAACAGCACATGAAACCCAGAGAGCTTTACAAATGAGGGTCCCCCACGTCAAAGAAAGAAATTGTCCCCTCTCTTATACAAACGACTTCAAATAACAACAGAAAGAAAGAGAGAGAGAGAGAGAAGAAAGCTGGCGAATTCATTTTATAAGGCTAAACTGAGTCTGCAATCTTTTAACTTTAATTCCTTGGGGTTTGGGAGTTCAGGAAGATAATGTAGTATATAAGTTGTGTATAACACCTCCAGCAAAGTCTGGACCAGTTCCGACAATCAAATATGTTAATATCTTTGCAGCATAGCATACTAAGTGGGATAAATAAAAAACTATAAATAGGCTCACCTCAAATCAGATCAGGTTTCGCTGTCAAAGGAGCTCGCTGAAAAAGTACTCTCCCTAAAAAAAACACCTGTTGTTAGTTCTCAGAACTTTTTGAACTTTAGAATTGCAGATAAAGACCATGAGCCTATTAATGGATGCCAAACAAATCTGGGATGCTAGTATGAGAAAAGAAAATTTAGCCCAAACTTGTTAAAATATTTGCAAAACTCCTAAAGTAAAACACAGCAGTGTATAAAACAAACAAACATATATCATGACCTCTCTCTCCCATTCTTTGCCCTCTACTTTCAAAATATATCCAGAATCCCACCCACTACTTTTCACCACCTCCATTGCTATTCCCCCCAGTCCACATCACCATCTCTCAACTGAATTTTTGTAATAGCTTGCTAACTGACCTCACTCTCTCCCCACAGAAGCCAGAATGGTTCCACTAAAGCACATCAGGTCTTGTCACTCCTCTGGGCAAACCTGGGGTGTCTTCCCATTGAATTCAGAATAAGAGTCAAAGTTCTTACAATCACCTTCAAAGCCTTACATGATCGGATCTCCCAGTGGTCTTTCTGGCCTCACCTCTCACTGCTCTCCCATGGCTCACTCCACTGGAGCCGCAATGGCCTTAAGGCTCCTTGAACTGGAGGGGAAGAAGGAAGACATGAGAGCAACCCCAGGCAAAACACTGCAGAGCCTCACTGTTCTTACCTGAAGTTCACCAGGTTTTCAGGAATAAACACTTCTCAATTTGTTATGTGGCTGAGGCGCAGGGGCTCAGGAGTAACTGTGCCAGGTACTAGAGACAAAATCAAATATATATATATTTTTCATGATGCCACACCCACTTTAAAGGATACCTGGTCAGATTCTCCTTGAGAGTGACCTTGTTGGTCTGGAATCGTGCCAGGGACCCAAGGAGATACCATAATCAGATCTCAGAGCCTTATTTCTATGAGCATTTCCTTAGTTTGGCCTGAGGTTGGTGAGGTCAGTTACTGCTTGGCTCTGGGAACACAATAGGCACAGGCCTTGGTGTCAAAGTGGGACAGACAAATACACCTGACTACAGTTACAGGGTGTGTTTTCCTGTTGGCTGCTGGGTTTGGGGGTTGTGGCCTCTGTCTGCAGAGGTGGGGGTGAGTGAAGCTTAACTAGGACCTCTGACAAGGACTGGCGGGTAACTCCTGATGGAGGAAGGAGAGAACTAGATGAGCAGAGGCAGAGGTGAGAGAAAAGGGCATGTGGTAAGGGCCAGAGTTAATATGGAGGTTGGGGTTGACTTGACACAGCCATGGCCCCTTGTCAAGGGCTCTAGGAGCCTTGTTATCAGCATTCATCAGTGTTTAAGCAGGGAGCTCTGGAGAATTTAGGTTTATTTTGAAGAAAGATCACCCTAGGAAAAAGCTGGAGGGTGGATTGAAGGGAAAAAGCCACCAACTCTTTCCTGGTCAACTGCATTAACCTGGTCTCCAGGATTCCACCCAATCCTTTCTTAACCCACAGCTCTATGAAAAATAGGTGGCCCCCATTATCTTCTACCACAAATGGCCATCTGTGATTTATGTATTGGTTTATTCCAAGAGTCGCTAACTTTTTTCCTAAAGAGTCAGGTGGTAGGTATTTCAGGTAGGTCTCCTGATCATGCAGCGTGAAAGCAGCCACAGACAATACTAAAAGAGATGAGCATGACTGTGTTCCAATAAAACTTTATAAACACTGAAAATTGGATTTCATAAATTCTCACCTGTGACAAGATATTCTTGTTAAAAAAAATTCTCCCCATCTATTTAAAAATGTAAAAATCATCTGTAGCTGCCAGGTTGTCCAAGGGCACGAGGGTGGGGGCGGGGTGGCCCGTAGTTTACAGACGGTTTATTAGTCGCGGAGCCGGCGTTTTCGCCCCAGGCCGGTTTCCACAGCAGCGGGCACCTACCGGGTCCCCGCGCCGCAGCTCACTCACCGCGCCGCACCTCCCCCCGCCGCCGACGCTGACTGACAGCCGGGGGCGGGGTCTGCGAGGCCCTAGGCGCGGGGGCGGGGCCGGAGGGGCGGGGCCGAGGGAAGGGGGCGGGCTGACCACCGGCTTCCGGCGGGTGAGCGCGGGAGCAAGATGGCCACTACCAAGCGTGTGCTGTACGTGGGTAAGCAAGCGCGGAACTAGGTGGAATCGGGGCTGGCCGACCCGGAGTGGGTCTCGACGTGGGGCAGGAACGCGTCTACGGTCGCGGAGGGTGGCGAGCCTTTGTATAGGCCGGATCGATGGCGGTATTGCTTTGCTTCGGGGAGTTAGCTCCAGACGTAGAGGTCTTTCCGGCTCCCTTCCAAGCCGGCCGAGCTTTAACGGGAACCCCTTCACCTGCTGGGCCGGTAGAGGAATATTATGAGGCTCCAGATCTTCGCGCTCTTTCATTTTACAGACCCTCACTGCAGCGGTGGCTCTGCCCTGGCCCCTGCCCCTTTAAAGGAGGGAGTTCCCAGACTAACCCGGTAGAAGTGAGAATAACCCCCATAGCGAAATTTGATGAGCGCTTTGTAGCCAAAGTGGGGGCAGTTGTGTTTACTGAAAGGGAGCAGCAAGAGCAAAAACCCGAAGGTGTGAAACAGCCTTACACATGGAGCAAAGGGGTCATCTTGCGGGAAACCCAGAGAATTGAGGAAGCAAAGGAAAGAGGTTGAAATGATTGGCAGGGCCCAGGTTATAAAGAGCCTTGTATACGCTGCTGGGGAGTTTGTACTTTATCCTGAGGACAGTGGGAGGTCTTTGAAGGAGTTTAAGCAAGTTTAAACTCCTTTAAACTGATGGGTTAAAATCTGCATGTTCCCAGGATCGCTCTAGTTGGCTGTGTGGAGGAGAGGGAGGCCAGTTTAAGAAGCTATTGCAGTAACGCTGGCGCTAAGATGAGCGTCTGCAAGAGGGGTGAAGAGGTGTGTTTCATAATTATGGGGGACGGAGCACATGAGAACGCGCTTATGTACCCAAAGGACTGGATGGAACAGCCCCTCTCCTTGGCTATCACATGCTAACTGGGCTGCAGGGACTTCTTAAGAGAATGGAGGACAGTGGTAGAAGGCACTTGGCATCTTTGCAGGTGGGTTGGCAGAGGAGGTGGACGACAAAGTTCTTCATGCCGCCTTTATCCCTTTTGGAGACATCACAGATATTCAGATTCCTCTGGATTATGAAACAGGTGAGTCTTTTTCATGTCATGTTCGGAATCCTAAGAGGAAAAGAATTTGAAAAAAATTCTAAATATACATTGTAAATATGGTTGATATGTAGGAAAGTTCAAGAGGGTGCCTCGTGAGGGCAGCAGGACAGTGATCTTGATGCAGAAGGAATGTTCTGAGGCTTGTGGTTATGTGCAACATAACTTTGCAGAGGGTCCCATCTGTTGAGTGTGATATACCAAATTTTCAATAGCCCAGTAGGAAAATAGGTTTTGAGCTACATGGAGATCTGACTGTTGTTTCAAACTACCTGCTGGGCACCCCACTGCCCCTGCTCCTTTCTTGGCAGCTGTAATGTTAATCAGGGCAGCAGGGAAGCTCAGCCCCAACCAAGGGGCTTTGGCCTCTGCTCTCCTGGGGGAGATTTCCTTCAACTGGTATCACAGGTACAGTGCAGTTTTTCTATTTTGCCTTTGTTGTCATTTTTTTTAAAGATTTATTTATTTTAGAGCGCCGAGCACAGGAGTGGGGGGAGGGTCAGAAGGAGAGAATCTCAAGCAGACTCCCTGCTGAGGGAGGAGGCCCACTCAGGGCCTGATCTCACTACCCATGAGATCATGACCTGAGCCAAAATCACGAGTTGGGCGATTAACCGACTGAGCCATCCAGGTGCCCCAGTTAGTTGTCATTTTTAAGATTGGAGTTTTAGGCCTAAATCTGTCATTGACCCTGCTTGATTATTAGCAAGGTCTTTAAACTCTCTGGGCCTGGGATCTTTATTTGTAAAAAAACAATATGGACATACTTTGGAGATACTGCAGGTTTGGCTCCAGACCACCACAACCAAATGAATATCGCAATAAAACAAGTCAAATGAAATTTTTGGTTTCTTAGTGCAAATAGAAGTTAGGTAACTATATTGCAGTCTATTAGGTGTGTAATAGCATTATGTCTAAAAAAAATCATGTACAACCTTAATTTAAAAATACTTTAGGGGTGGGGCACCTGGGTGACTCAGTCGTTAAGCCTCTGCCTTCAGCTCAGGTCATGATCCCAGAATCCTGGGATCGAGCCCCACATTGGGCTCCCTACTTGGTGGGAAGCCTGCTTCTCCCTCTCCCACTCCCCCTGCTTCTGTTCCCTCTCTCGCTGTGTCTCTCTCTCTGTCAAATAAATAAATAAAATCTTTTAAAAAATAAAATACTTTAGGGGCGCCTGGGTGGCTCAGTTGGTTACCTGTCTGTCTTCAGCTCAGGTCATGATCCCAGGGTCCTGGGATTGAGCCCCGCATTGGGCTCCCTGCTCAGCGGGGAGTCTGCTTCTCCCTCTCCCACTCCCCTGCTTATGTTCTCTTGCTCTGTCAAATAAATAAAATCTTTAAAAAAAATACTATATTGCTGGGGCGCCTGGGTGGCTCAGTTGGTTAAGCATCTGCCTTTGTCCCAGGGCATGATCTCAGGGTCCTAGAATTGAGCCCCGAGTTGGGCTTCCGGCTCAGTAGGGAGTCTGCTTCTCCCTCTCCCTCTGCCCTACCCCCGCTTGTACGTACACTCTCTCAAATAAATAAAATCTTTAAAAAAATGCTTTATTACTGGGCGCCTGGGTGGCTCAGTTGGTTAAGCGACTGCCTTCGGCTCAGGTCATGATCCTGGAGTCCTGGGATCAAGTCCCACATCGGGCTCCCTGCTCGTCGGGGAGTCTGCTTCACCCTCTGACCCTCCCCCCTTCATGCTCTTTCTCTCTCTCTCTCAAATAAATAAATAAAATCTTAAAAGAAAAATGCTTTATTACTAAAAAATGCTAACCATTCTATGAGCTTTCAGCGAGTTGTAAACACTGATCACAGATCACCATAACAAATATAATAGTAATGAAAAAGTTTGAAATACTGTGAGAATTACCCAAATGTGACACAAAACATAAAGTGAGCAAATGCTGTTGGAAAACTGGTGCCATTAGAGTTGCTTGATGCAGGGCTCCCTTCAGTTTGTAAAAAACTGTGAGATCTATGAGGTGCAGGAAAGCAAAGTGCAGTAAAATGAGGTACGCCTGTAAGGTTATGTTCGCTCTCTAAAGTTAGTTGGTTTCATTAAATGAACACTGTTGTGCTTGGCCTTTCTAGTTAGATCAGCATTTTTCTGAGGATAAAGAGTAAGCATCCTAATTCATGTTTTAGGATTCGTGCTTTATGCATAGCTGATGCTCAAAATGTGGGATCAATAATTGAGAAGTTAAATAACTTGCCTTGTATGCAGAGGTTAAGGTTTTAATTTGGCTTTGGTAGAAGAACTGACTGCCTGAAAGATCAAAAGTATAGTTCATTATTTAGCTATGTTTTCTAAAAGACAAAATTCAATATTGCTTGAAATGTTGTTTAAAAACTGGGAAGAATTGAAGAAGGAGATTGCTTCTTACAAAATAGTGATTGGGTAGAATTTATAGTGTCAGGATATGGTATGTGATTGACTTCACTTTCCTTGTGACCATGTTTCTTCCTATTGCCCCCCATGGTAATTACTTGTTTTTGTTTTCCCCTTTTTTTCAGAAAAGCACCGAGGATTTGCTTTTGTTGAATTTGAGTTGGCAGAGGTGAGAAAATTCTGTGTGACCTGTGTTTAGTCTTTGGCTTATTTGAGTGTTGTTACTGGTTACAAAGGCAGCTGGACTCCATTTGGTTAGGTTTCTAGGCCTCTTGCTGATGCTTCCATAGAGACAGGACGTGCTGCTTGATGGAAAACTTCCCTCAGTTAATCAAATTCTAGACTGTCAACAGCATAGATGTGCCCCTCTTACTCTGCCGAGCTCCTGTAGCTCTGCTCGCTGAGGCTTCTTGCCTGGCAGCGCTGGTGAATATTTCTTATGCCTTCCTGGAGATGGCAGATTGCTGCACCACCAGCTCTGAACTCAGCCAGGAAGCACTCTTTGTTAGAGACACATACAGCCTCGGCAAGAGGTATAGATGTGACTTTTTCCTCTTTTGTTTTGTTTTACTTTGTTTTTCTGTTGCTGAGTATATGTTTAGACACCACAAGAAGCTAAACTTGACCTTGTCTTTTCTCGGCAGGATGCCGCAGCAGCTATTGACAACATGGTATGGCTGAGACTCTTCATTCTTACCGAAGTTGCTTTTGGGTGGTACGGAGGGTCCTTGTGCATCTGTTGGTTTGCCGAACTGCCAAGTTACAAGGTTGCACGGGGAAGCAAAAGCTGTCAGCGTGTGAAAAGATTCACTGTGAATCAATCACTTTTAAGACTGGTCCTTACTCGAACTGGTCCTTCCCCATTTAACAGTGATATACATTCGAACCCTTGTTATAGGCCAGTCTCTCACTGGCTGCCCCATGTCTAGGATAATAAATTGCAGACACTACGTAAATTGATTGCACAGTGAAATAGCATATTTTGCAGAAGGGGCAGAATATCCTGAAGCCTCAGAGCAATTACAAGTGAGGAGAAATTTCCAGTAAGGATAGTGGCAGGCTATGCTACTGATGCCAATGATTTAAATATCCTGGAGAGGTCTTTTGGAGTAATGATGAAACGCTGGAGTATTTGTGTCCTCTTTGAGATCTTTGTGATTTTCACATCAGATAGGAAGTGCAATGATGTCATATCATACTATTGATAGAATTTTGTTGGAAAAAACACTGCACATTAACCAGCACCTGTTACATCTTTGCTCTACAAATTAGTACGTAAACCTGAAATTTATAATAAATTTACTTCCCTTATTTTTAGTTTCATCACAGTAAAGTCCCATTCCTTTTTTTTTTTTTTTCCTTCACTTTTTACTGTGACGTTTTCTTCACTGCTCTAAATGGATTTATGTGAAGTGACCGTTCCTGGTACCAATTATCTTTGGAGGATAAAGTTCTTTATTCCTGTTCTGTTACCTAAACATCTTCTGCAGCCCCCAGAGATCATTTCTCACCATTTTAAAGCAGATCTTGACTTTTGAAGGTGAACTCAAGTACTTGGAAACTGCTTGAATCCTTGTAATCCCAGGGCACTCTGGACCTGGAGTCACTTTCAGGAGCACAGGTTTTTGCTAGTATGAAAGAAAGGAGGTGTGTGGTTGGGGGGAGACTGCCTGCAACCCGTGGGCTGCTGTGTGGCGGGCACAGAGCTTGCTGTTAGGGGCTCACGGGTTAAGGGAGAACAAATCATGAGCGTGTCTCGGATGTATCAAAACCAAACGCAAAGCTGTCTGACTCTCTTAACCTGACAGAGTTAAAGCAGCTGGGTGTTCAATCTTTACAGAATGAATCTGAGCTCTTTGGACGGACAATTCGTGTCAATTTGGCAAAACCAATGAGGATTAAGGAGGGCTCGTCCAGGCCAGGTGAGTGGGGGCAACCACAGGTTCCCTGTCATGTCCTCCAGTGTGGCCTTAGTTGCTGCATTTTTATCCCAATTTACTTGGAGAAGGTGCTGATCGCCGCTGTGGATGCAGAGGAGTAGAGAATGATTCATGTTGGCAGAGGGCATGAGCCACCATTGTAGGGAATGAAAAAGAGTTTGAGCTTCTCAGAGAAATTGTTTGCATTATGAGAGAAACCCTGCCTGCTCGCTTCTCTTTCCCAGTTTCCTCAGCATTGGTTCCTGAGATGCTCCCATTCAGGGCTGGAACTGGCAAGGCAACACCTTCCATCTTGGTGCAGTTTTTTTACTTAGCCTTGTAAGAGCTGGACATCAGGACTGCCATTCCCAGTGGAAACGTTATACTTGGGAGTTCCCTCAGCGAAGCCTCTGGCTCAGAGGGCCACGGAGTGTGTTCCACTTTGCTGACCAAAGCAGCTAGCGAGCAGTTGGCCGAGAAGCTTGCATTTCTTAGCATTTGTTCGATTCTTTTCCTTTCAGTGTGGTCAGATGATGACTGGCTGAAAAAGTTTTCTGGGAAGACTCTTGAAGAGAATAAAGAGGAAGAAGGGTCGGAGCCTCCCAAAGTAGAAACCCAGGAGGTGAGGTCGAAGGCATGCGCTTCCCCTCGAGGGGCTGGCACTTTCCACAGGAGCCTTTTTTTTTTTTTTTTTTTAAATGTTATGTTTTTGTGGAAATTTGCAAGTACATATACAGAAGCAGAGAGAATGAAAACCAAAGTCTTAGTATTGTGGTAAAGGTGGTATTGAGTGAGTGAAAGAGAAGCTCTGGGTCTCTCTCACCTCTGTGCTCTGTGTAATGAGCTGTTCCACTCTGCCCAGTCCTGCCCAGTCCTGGGTTGGGATTGCCTGAGGTGAGGAAGGCGAGTGGGTGCTCCTCTTCATCCCTCCTGCCCAGTCCCTCCTTCACTGGAGCGCTTTGCACAGGCTCACGGTCTCCCTGTCCCCGCCCCGATGCAGGGGAGGCGGGCCGGGGTGGTGGCACCTTCCCTCAGTCTGCACGCAGGTTCGAGGCTCTCCCTCGCCAGGAGCAGCCTGCTGGCAACTCTCTCCTGACTCTGGGCATCCCTCTCTGGCTGGCTCCTTGGGCTTTCCCACCCCTCCCTGTGAGTGTTGTTCTCTGGATTTCTTTCTTGGCTCAGGGCATCCCTCACCCTCTCCCCTTCTCCTCTTGGCTGAAACACTAGCAGTCACGGGTTTTTTGCAGCCTCTCCTGGCCTCTGTTCCTAGGGTCAGGCTGCGCACATTTCGGCCGCAAGTGTCACAGGCAGCTTCGAGTTGCCCAGAATGGGTGCTCTCCTCTCCCTAGTCTTGTTCTTCGTCTTGTTGATTTGCCACCATCCATCCGCACACACACTGACTCAAGCCAGAAATTTGGTTGCAAAGCAGAGCACACACATGGCCTTCACAGAGATGCCTTCTGTAAAACAGCCAGCACATCATCACGTGCTGCTGAGTTTTCCTCTCAAACCTTCCTGAGTCCCCCTCCCCCGTTTGTCCCACTGCCCCCAGCAGCCTCTTCTCCTGCACATACTTGCCGAAGCTTCCTAACTAGTCTCTGGTACACTGCTCTCTAGTCCTTAATCAGACCAGCTAGAATGATCTGCTGAAGGCACAGACTGATGCCCTGACTCCTGCTGAGAACTTTTCAGTGGCTCCCATCACCCATCCCAGGGGATAAAGTTGGGGGGGTGCTCCCCAGCTCCTGTCCCCACACCTGGCCGTCTCACTTCCACCCTCTGGAAACCCAGTCTGTTTCCCTGTACGTCCTTGCTTTTGTGCAGGCTGCTCAAGTGTTTATTGCCTGTCCCTTTCTAGGCAGGGATTCTGTGAGGTTAGGGGCCTTGTATTCAGCATCTTATTAACTAAAAAGTGTGGTGGAGGAATGTGGTTAAGAGCATGGGCTCGGGGGTGGGGTGGGATGATTTAGGTTTAAATTCCAGCTTCACCCCTTACCGCCCTCTTGTTTGGACAAGTGAGTGCACTTCACTGTACCTCCATTGCCCCACTTATAAAATGCGGGTAAGGGGCGCCTGGGTGGCTCAGTTGTTAAGCGTCTGCCTTCGGCTCAGGTCATGATCCCAGGGTCCTGGGACCGAGCCCCGCATCAGGCTCTCTGCTCAGCGGGAAGCCTGCTTCTCCCTCTCCCACTCCCCCTGCTTGTGTTCCCTCTCTCGCTGTGTCTCTGTCAAATAAATAAATAAAATCTTTAAAAAAATAAAATAAAATGCGGATAAATAGTGGTACGGTTTGATGCTCAGGATGGTTGTAAAGAGTTGATGAGCTACATATGTCAACGGGGAGAGCAGCCCCCTGCCCGTGGCAGGCGCTCTGTGCGTGGTTGCTGAGGCTGGTGGCAGATGACAGCCAGTGGGTCCTCCAGCGCACGCACACGTCGGCTAAACTGAACCCCAGACCAGTTGTGAACATTTGACTTTTCTCTTTGGAACACATGTGATGCCTGCAGATGTCTCCTCGGGGTAGAAAACAGGGCCCCCCTTCCCCCACTGCCTTCTGAGCATGCCAGAGGGCTGCCCTCCTGGCTTCCCTTGTAGCCAGCCTGGGGGTGCGCAGGGCCGAGTGTAGAGGAGGATGTGCTGTCCATCTGGCTGGCGTGAGGTGGCTTTGTGGGTGCGGAGAGGCGCGCACTGCGGGCCAGGGAGCTGGGGTTCTGGGACCACAGGCCAGGGTGCAGCGAGCTGGCGTCTGAGGGCAAGTGGGACGTGGTCCCGAGCCTGCGGGGTCAGTGGGGAGGGGGGCAGTTATTTAGCCGGTGCTCGGGGTCCCGGCCTTCGGGCTCCGGCTGGCGGCACCTTGCTGCGGCCCGCTCGCTGCCCTTGGGTTCTTGGTGTGTATGCAGAATACCCGCTCTCCGACTTGCGGAGTCTAGTGCTCCCCAACCTGACATTTCTTCTGCACCCAGGGAGAGCCCACGGCAAAAAAGGCCCGGTCGAATCCTCAGGTGTACATGGACATCAAGATCGGGAACAAGCCGGCCGGCCGCATCCGGATGTTGCTGCGTTCCGACGTTGTTCCCATGACAGCAGGTGAGCGGGCTGTGGGCCAGATGCCGGGGCTGCCGGGGCGGGGTGCGGGGGGCTGAGCGGTGGGCCTTCCCCAGTTCTCACTGCCTCCGCTCCTGTGCTCGTGAGAACCGCTGACCTGAGTGGATTTGAGGCATCTCAGATCCTGGGATCTAGTAACAGATTGAGTCCGACCAGGCACTTTTGAAGCTTTATAGGTGCTGCTTTGCTATTTTTTAATAATAAGAGGATGTTTGTTTGTTTGTTTTTTTAATGTAAGTAAACATGTATTCGTGGTTAAACAAACAAAACCCAAAAAAATTGTACACACATATTCGAATACTGAAGGCAGTAAGTAGAAAACATCCATGTTCCCACCTCCACGTCCAGTTTTACTCTCCAGAAGTAACTGCTGTTAACTAACAGTTTCTTGAGTCTCTCTAGTGTAAATATTGACTTCTCATTCTTTTCTTTTTTTTAATCTAAATTTTATTATGTAGGCATATAGTTTACAAAGTTAATTTCACAAAGCTTGTTTTGAAAAACAGCAGCCCCCTGGCCCCCAGTACTGGCCCCTGGCCTTGGCGCCCCACGGCGCTCCTCGGAGGCAGCCAGTTTCAACTCTCGGCTGGTTCTTTTGGTTTTTATCTCCTTTTGGTAGATAAGAGATTTATGTTGTTATTTCCTGGTTTTTTTGTTTTAGACATCTGTTCGCTTCCCACTTTAGGAGATAAGGAATCAGCTTTTTAAATCCCTTTCGTTGCCCCTTCATCTTACTCATAGAGTTACCGTAAGTTTGCTTAGGCCATAGGTTATTCTGACTACGTAAGCATCATACTAGGGTAACCTCCTTTCACGCACAGCATTTTGCTTTCCTGGGATTCGTAATTGTCTTGTTTTCACACAAGCTTAGTCTTCTGTGCATTTATTCCTGATGCTCCCCCTAATTCTGCTGCCTGTGTAAATCTCTCATCATGTTCACACACCCCAGATATTCTGTCAGTTTCCCTCTCCTGTAGAAGTTCCTCTTTGGAGCCTCTGACTCTCTCCAGCCTGGACCACGGCTTTCCAGGCCCACTGCACAGCAAGTGTCGTAGGGTCTCTTGTGTTCGCCTCTTAGGTTGGACTCTCTGTTGTCTTCTTTTTTTGGTGCTTTCCCTCATTTTAGTAGAAGACATCCTTCTGTAGCTTCTGCAGCAAAGAACTTGGGAAGTAAGTTTTTTGAGAGTGAAGACTAAATATATGTACCTTCCCACTTGATGGATAGTTAGGGTATAGAATTCTAGAGAAGTCTAATGTCATTCTGATTCTTGATCCTTTATATAAAACTTCTTTTCTGTCTAGTCCTGAGCTGTCCAGTATAGTAGCCACTCAACCATATGTGACTATTGAAATTTAAATTAAATAAAATTAAAGTTCATTTACTCAGTTACACTAGCCAGATGTTTAAGAGCTATTCCCAGCCCTCCCTAGATAGAGGCTTGCAGGGAATCTGTCCTGTGTCCTGAAACATACGCCTTTGGATAGACCTTACGTGATCTGGATATTCAGTGGGCCTCGCTGTATTCATTTTCTCTTGCTGTTGTCACAGATTACCACAAACTTAGTGTCTTATGACAACACAAATTTATTATCTCCCATTCTGTAGGCCAGAAGTCCTGTAGGCTACAATGAAGATGGTGGCCGGGTCACTGCCTTCCCTGCTGGAAGCTCTAGGGGAGGATGTTTCCAGGGATACTCACGTTGTCGGCAGAATTCAGTTCCCTGTATCTGTAGGACTGAGGTACCCCATTTCCCTGCTGCTGTCAGCTGAGGGCTATCCCCAGCTTCTGGAGGCTCGCAGCCCCCCTTTTCCTCCACCTTCAGAGCCAACAGTGGTGGATCCAGTCCCTCCCACATTTTGAATCTCTCTTTCTAACCTTAGCTGGGAAAAATTCTGTCACAGGCTCATGATTATATTAGGCCCATCTGGATAATTGGGGCTGCTTTCCCCATCTCGAGGTCAATCCATAACCCTAATCACATCTGCAATGGCAAGGACGTCTTTAGGGGGCCATTACTCTGTGTACCACACCCACAGGACAGTGTTTTATCCTCTGGTTGGGAAAATTTCTTTCAATTATTTCTTCACTTTTGTCCCCTCTGATTTCTCTCTTTTTTCTGGAACCTTCCTAAGTGTTCTTTTTCTATAACACTCTGTGCTTATTTCCCAGAGGTAATACCATTTCATCTTTCCGGGGACATTACTAAAGTTTTTTCTTCCTATAGTTTATGTCTCAAATCACTTTTTCCTGAGTTAATTATGTTTTGCTTTGTGTTTGGTGTGTTTGTTTTGGTCTTTGCTTTTCACATTAGATGCCTTCCTCACCTAAGCCATGGTAAGGCTTGCTGGCTGCGGCTTCCACGGTGGGGTGATTCAGTTGGGGTCTTTCTCTGTCAGACCCCAGATGTCCGTTTCCCTGACTTCCCTTCTCTTGGACAGCTTGGAGTCCCCCGAGAAGAGTCTAGCCTCCTGCTGGAGGCTCTGCATCCAGGTATTAGCCATCGTGGCGGCGGCGGGAGATGGGGGCAGTATATAAACTTTCACTTAATCTGTTTGTCATTACGGTACCTCAGCCCCTGGCTATGTCTAGTATATCCAGAGACCTCTGCTTTAACCTACCAGAGAGCAGACCTCCAGCCGGCTGCCCGTGGGGGTCAGGGGAGGATCTGGGGGTTGGCTATTTTCTTAAATAGGCTTTCAACCAACTTTACTGTTTTTAGAACTACCTTCACCTTGTACCTGAGCTTTTGACATTTCTGCAACATAAAGTGAGTTTCTTCTCAGCTCTACCAGCTTAAGATTCAGCTTTCTTTTCTTTTTTTGTCTTAAATGTTTCAAGTTTTTATTTAAATTCTAGTTAGTTAACATACAGTATAATAGTGGTTTCAGGAGTAGAATTTAGTGATTCATCACTTACGGGTTGCTTCCCTTTTTTTTTTTTTCTTTCCCCTTTGCTCATCTGTTTTGTTTTTTAAATTCCACATATGAGTGAAATCATGTGGTATTTGTCTTTCTCTGACTGACTTGTTCCGCTTAGCGTAATACCCTCTAGTTCCATCCACATCATTGCAAATGCAAGATTTCATTCTTTCTATGAATGAGTGATAGTCCATTGTATATATATACCACATCTTCTTTATCCATGCATCAGTTGGACATCTGGGCTCCTTCCATAATTTGGCTATTGTTGATGATGCTGCTGTAAGCATCGGGGTGTAGCTGCCGAGATTCAGCTTTCTCAAGTCTGCTACATCGCGTATGATTTCGTCTGTTTTCTAGCTTTCAAAACTTTTATGTTGCTGTTGTGTCCCCTCTCTTTTGCTCTCTTTTTTTTGGCCTTTTTAACCTTTTTTTTTTTTTTAAGATTTTATTTATTTATTTGACAGCACAAGCAGGCAGAGAGGCAGGCAGAGGGAGAGAGAGAAGCAGGCTCCCCACTGAGCAGGGAGCCCAATGCGGGGCTCAATCCCAGGACCCTGGGATTATGACCTGAGCCGAAAGCAGATGCTTAACAACTGAGCCACCCAGGCACCCCACTTTTTAACCATTTTTAAATGTATAGTTCAGTGGTATTGATTGCATTCACAATGCTGTACAACCATCACTGCTGTCTTCAAAATGTGTTCACCCCATACCGAACTGCGGACCCCATTAACGCACTCCTCATTGTCTCCCTCCTGCCCCTGGTGGCCTCTGATCTACTCCCCATCTCTGGATTTGCCTGTTCTAGACATGTCCTAGAAATAGAATCATACAATATGTGGCCTTTCCTTTGTAACTGGCTTTTTTGACTTAGCATGTTTCAAGGTTCATCCATGTTATAGTATGTGTTGGGATTCCATCCCTTTTTTTTTTTTTTTTAAAGATTTTATTTATTCATTTGAGAGAGAGAGAATGAGAGAGAGAGCATGAGATGGGGGAGGGTCAGAGGGAGAAGGAGACTCCCCGCTGAGCAGGGAGCCCGATGCGGGACTCGATCCCGGGACTCCAGGATCATGACCCGAGCCGAAGGCAGTCGCCCACCAACTCAGCCACCCAGGTGCCCTCCATCCCTTTTTTATGGCTGAATAATATCCCATCGTCTGGATATGTGACATGCTGTTCGTTCATTTGTTGACGGATACGAGCATTGTTTCCACTTTCTGGCTATTGTGAATAATGCTGCTGTGGACATTCGTGTACAAATATGTGTTTTAACGCCTTTTGTCAGCTCTTTTGTGTACATACCTAGAGGTGGAAATGTACTGACCTGGCAATTCTGTGTTTACCTTTTTGAGAAATTGCCAAACTCTTTTCTATAGTGGCTGCACATTACATTCCCACCTCCAGTGTATGAGGGTCTCAGTTTCTTCATATTCCTGCCAACACTCATTATTTTCTGTTGATGATGGCCATCCTAGTGGGTATGAAGCGGTATCTAATTGTGGTTTTGATTTGCATTTCCCTAATGACCAATGGTGTTGAACATCATTTCGTGTGCTTATGGGTCATTTGTGGATCTTTGGAGAAATGTCTGTTCAAATCTTTACCTATTTATCAACTGGGTTGTTCGTCTTTCTGTTACCGAGTTGTAGGAGTTCATTAAATATTCTGGATATTGAACTCTCACCAGATAAAATTGGCAAATACTTTCTCCTGTTCTGTGGGTTACCTTGTCTGTTGAGTGTCCTCTGATGCCCAAAGGTTTTTAGTTTTGATGAGGTTATTTATTTTTTCTTTTTTGTTATCTGTGCTTTGGGTGTCATATTTAAGAAACTGTTACCAAATCCAGAGTCACAAAGATTTGCCCCTGTGTTTTCTTCTAAGATCCTGTTTGGTTTTTCTTTAAAAAAAAAAAATCAGTTACCCTCCATTTAGAGTGGAGCAGAGCTGGAATGCAGGTGTTCAGTTTTCCTTCTTAACCAGAATCCCTCTAGTCCTTCACAGTGTGAGGATCACAAAGGTTTGGAATACATGGCATATTTTTCATTGAAAATACAAACACTAAACAAAGACAGTTTATCAGATTCCAGCTACAGAGGTTTTGGGTTTTTTGGGGGGGGGGGTTGTTTTTGTTTTGTTGTTTGCTCAAAGACTTTTGTGTTATTAGAGTACATGGGCTAGGAGTGACAGGAGGGGGTAGCTCGTGGGCAACCACTGTCCTGACCAGTATCGGATGCCCATCCCGATGGCCACCAATTTGCCAGAGGTGCTGCCACACTGCACGGCCTCACGGTTTTCCCGATGCGGCCCACCAGCTCCCAGCCCTGCATCCTGATCCCAGCCCGCACACCCACTGCGCGGCCCATCCCAGAGCCCGTCTTCACGTGGTTGAAGCAGCTCGGTCGGGCCTGTCCGTGGGGCTCCACGGCTCCTGGCATCTCGCTCGCGGCTTCGGTGGCTCCCTTCCACGTCTCCCGTGGCACGCGAGGCAGAGCATACCCACGGCCGGAGGAACGGCTCTGTTTTGTTTTCTGACCTCCGCACCTTTTCCTTTCTCCATGCCAGAGAATTTCCGATGCCTGTGCACCCACGAGAAGGGCTTCGGCTTTAAGGGAAGTAGCTTCCACCGCATCATCCCCCAGTTCATGTGCCAGGGCGGCGATTTCACGAACCACAATGGCACGGGGGGCAAGTCCATCTACGGGAAGAAGTTCGACGATGAGAACTTTATCCTCAAACACACGGGACTAGGTGGGAGCCGATGGGACGCGGTGGCGGGTACGGGGGGGGGGCAAGGCTCAGGTCTGCAGGCGAGCCAGCCGGTGACCCAGCGGCCGCACGGCCTGGCAGGAGTCGGGGAAGCGGCTTCCATCCACTCCCCCCACTGCCCCCACACACCCCCTGGGGTCTAGCTTGGGTTCTGGGGCCTGCCTTGGTGAGCTGAGTCCCTCAGCCCCGCTGCCCCGTCCTGTCAGACGTACCCCTCTGTGAGTGGTCAGTCCCCCCGCGACTAGAGAAAGCTCTGTGCTGAGTGGTCATCTTGAAATTTAGGACTACACTTCTTCAGGGGCCTGGCAGCGTTACTAGAGCCCCTCAGTTAATCGTGCTCTGTCCCCGTCCGAGACGACGGTTGCTCGCTCCCTCCCTCCCGAAGCCTCCACATCGCCCTCCAAGCTGATGCGTGGTCCCCTGGGTCCCCCGCCACGTGCCCGCTCTGCCTTCCCTCCGAGGACGGGCAGGAGCTGTCTCCCTGCGGTCGGCCCCTCTGCTCATGGCCCGGACCCCATCCCCTCTCTCCCACCTAGGAGCGTGGCTTCTGTAGCTGTCCCCCTGCTGCCTCATGGCTGCGTCCTCTGCTAGATCAGCCCAGTGGCGTAAAACTGTGCGGTATCGATCTTTAAAAAAAAAAATCATCCTTTGACTTGTGTGAGCTGTCATCCATGCCTCTCACCCCCTGGTAAGGAATAGTTGTGTAGACTGCCCTGCCTTCTGTTCTGTCTGTCCCCCTTCCGCCAGACCTCGAGCCCCAGCCTGGCACTGAAGCCACTCCTGTCGCAGGTGCCAACAGCATCCATCTTGCCAGTGGCCAGTGCTCGGCCCGCATCCCGGGCCGGCTTCCGGCAGCATCTCCCCGGCTCATTCTCCTGCGCAGACGTCCCTCTGGGGGCCAGGAGCCGGCAGGAGGGGCTGACGTGCTCCTTCTTTCCCCCAGGCCTGCTCTCCATGGCCAACTCCGGCCCAAACACTAACGGCTCCCAGTTCTTCCTGACGTGTGACAAGACGGACTGGCTGGACGGCAAGCACGTGGTGTTTGGGGAGGTCACGGAAGGCCTGGATGTCCTGCGGCAGATTGAGGTGGGCGGCTGCCCGGGCCCTGGGTGCGCAGCCCTGTGGGAGAGCTGGACGGGGGCCGCAGCGGCTCCTGGGGAGGGCTGCTTCTGCTCGGGGGGGCGGGCACCTGGGGAGGGTGTCCCCGAGCCGCTCCTTACTTCCCACCCTCTTCCTCCTCTGTCCCCACAAAGGCCCAGGGCAGCAAGGATGGGAAGCCAAAGCAGAAGGTGATCATCGCCGACTGCGGGGAGTACGTGTGAGTCCGCACACGCTGTCTCCGCACCTCCCCTGCCTATCCAGGAGCCGTTAGCCTGGGAACCAGCACGTGAGGGCGTCTGTCCCCTTTGTGGCAAGCAGGGGTGTGTGTCGTGGCCCTTCTTGGGGGTCAGCTTGGAGCAGCTCTTCTGCAGACTCGGCCCGGGCTCCCTCTGGCTCTCTCCCAGGTGTGGCCGTGGGCCCGGGAGCTCGCAGGGGTCCCCACTGTGGACGGGTGGTGCGTGGCCTTTTCCAGGCCTTTGCTGCCACGGCTTCTCCTGGGCCCACCAGCGGGGCTCCTGGACATCGCTTCTGGTAAAATAAACCCGAGTTCTTGTACTGCAAGTCCAGCTAGCTCCTAGGAGTTGTCCGAGTTTGCATCTCTGCTGAATTAGGCTGGCAGAGGGATAGGGCATAGCTTTTCTTTCCTCCCTTGGGTGGATTCCCTGAGGTGCCAGGTGGTGTATCTTCAAGCCAGGTACCCTTGTCAAACCATGGTCAGGACAGTGGAAATCAAAAATATCAAAGAAGTCCGTCTTCTGCCGCCTTCCACTCCAGAACTCCTGCCGGCTAGTCTTTGAGGCAGCGGGGGTACTTTATCACTCGCAACGATTCGTTTGTTTGTTTCTTCATATTCGTTCTACAGAATTTTTTTTAAGGAAGTTCTACGCCCAGTGTGGGGCTCCAACTCCTGACCCTGAGATCAAGAGTCGCATGCTCCGCTGACTGAGCCAGCCAGGCGCCCCCAGTCTACAGGATCTGTAAACGCTGTTTTATACCTCAGAGCACTTCTCTGTGCCGGGTACTGGGCTTACTTGTCCAGAGGCAGGAGGCCACCCGGCTCTGCGGGCCTAATCCAACCTGCTGCTTTTCTGTTGAGTAAAAAGTTATTGGAAGGGACGCCTGGGTGGCTCAGTCGGTTAAGCGTCTGCCTTCGGCTCAGGTCATGATCCCAGGGTCCTGGGATCGAGTCCCGCATCGGGCTCCCTGCTCCGCGGGGAGCCTGCTTCTCCCTCTGCCTCTGTCTCTCTCTCTGTCTCTCATGAATAAATAAATAAAATCTTTAAAAAAAAAAAAAAAAAAAAAAAAAAAAAAAGTTATTGGAAGACAGCTACATCCATCCATTTATATATTCTCTGTGGCTGCTTCTGCGGGGACAGATACTGTGTGGTCCCTATATTAGGGCTCTCCAGAGAAACAGAACCAGTAGGCTGGGTGTAGATATGTATATAGAGGAAGATTTATTTTAAGGACTTGGCTCCGTGATTGTGGGGGCTAGCAAGTTGGAATTCTGCAGGGCCAGCAGGCTGGAGACCCAGGGAAGAGTTGATGGTGCAGTTCGGGTCCGAAGGCTGTCTGGAGGCAGAATTCCTCCTCCCTCGTGCAGTCTCAGTCTTCTCTGTCTTAACAGCCTTCCACTGATTGGATGAGGCCCACCCACATTGTTCAGGGTAATTTGCGCTACTTCCAGTCTGCTGCTTTAGACATTAATCACATCTGAAAAGTACCTTCTCAGCAACATCTAGACTGGTGTTTTGACCAAAAACTGGCTATCGTGGCCTAGCTAGGTTGACACAAAATGAACCAACACAGCCTCAGAGCCTAAAATATTGACTGCTTGAACCTTTGTAGGACAAGTTTGCTGATGGCTGAAACACATGGTCCCACCCTGTGCTGAGCTTGGTTCTTCTAATGCGGCCACTGCTCAAGTCAGGCTGGCTCCTCTCTCCATTCCCTCTGCACATACTGCTCAGCCAGGTGGTTTTCAAGAATCCCTCACCTGCTGAAGGCCCTGAGCAGGGACTGAGCCCCATGGCCACTAGACACCTCTCTGTGGTTGGGTTACCAGGACCATTCAGAATCCACCGGGCTGGGCTTTTTCATCTTGAGATCTGGACAAGCCAGATGCAGGAGAGGCCTGATGCCTCCTGGCCCCGGTGACCCTGGGAGCACTCCTGTGAGAGATGATGTCATTCTGGCCCTACCTCTGGCTTCTGTGTACCCAGCGGACTCCCAGCCCTTGGCTGAGCTCCTGCTCAGGGTTTCTGTCTCCTTGAGGCTAGGATGTACCACATGGTTACCCTTGACCCTGTGGAGCTCCCAAAAGAGACCTTCCCTCAAAGCACAGGCCCCCACTCTGAGGGCAGACTCTGGCCATCACAGGTCAGTCACCAGGAAAGGAGGCATATAAAGGGTGTAGCATGGCCACCTCCCAAGAGGGGCCTGACTTCTGTGACAATGACCTTGTTACTTTCTGTTCTTCCCTGGTAGCACCCACTGGCTCACTGCCCCTCCCGGTGCTCTCCAGAGTGCCCACAGGTGTTATCACTGTATCCACAGCAGAACCCTATACAGAGGGAAACCACGGCCCGGGTGACATGCTGCAGAGTCACCCAGAATATGGCAGAGCTGGGACAGGAAGCTCGGCCTGCCCCCCCTAGTTTAATGGGGTCCTGGGAGGTTTACTGGGCTCTAGCCTCAGTCTAAGGCAGGGGGCCCAAGGCCCTGGGGGAAGACACGGTCATGGTCCCTACAATTAGCCTGGACCCTTTGGGGAGACCCAAGGAAGCCAGGCCCAGAGCCCAGGAGCAGTGGCCCGGCTGCCTGGTTCAGCTATCACAGCACCAAACCTCTGGTGCGTGCCAAGATGGCACTGTTGGAAGTGGACCGGCGTGTGCCATGCGGCCTTTGCTGTGGCCCGAGGACGGAGTGCCTGCCTCGGGCCTCCTGGTCCATGTGCGTGTTGCTCTGTTAAGGCAAACAGGGCTGGTTTTGCCAGTGCGCGGACTCCAGCCTGTGGCCCTGAGGTCAGGCCTGCGGCTGCTGGAGCCCCCTGTCGGATTCAGGCGCTGCGAGCTCTAGGCCCCAGTCACAACAGCCTGCAGCAACCGTCCCAGGAAGGCATTAGGGACCTACTTTTTAGTTGTGAACACTGAGTCTCGCAGGCTTCGGGGGTTAAAAACCTAGAAAGCCATGTTTTCAAAAAATATTTATTAACAGGAAAATTTTTACTGCATAATGAAGTGGGAAAAGCATATTTCAAAGCAATTTATATAAGTATGATCCTAATTTTGTAAAAATATCTATGATATATAAACATCTATATGTGTATATCCTAAGATAAAGGCCGAGAAATAAATTCACCAAAATATTAAGTGTGTTTATCTGAGTCATACAACTATGGCGATTTCAGTTGTATTTTTCCAGTTTTTCCTCCAAAACTGCATTATTTTTGTAATAAATGAAAAACCCATTTTTTAAAAGGGTGGGTCAAGCTTTGTACCTTCAGCAGGCTGGTGGGATCCCCTTGCCTCTGGGAACACAGGGAAAGCTTCACAGCCCTGGCCATAACCAGGCACTTTTCTTAGGCCTTGAAAGCAGGTGAGAATACAACGTTCTCCCTCCATGGATTGCAGGGTGTAGATTTTTCAGGAAAAAGCTCAGCTCTGAAATAAATACTCCCGTCACCTACAGAACACTTCCTGGGAGGAGGTTTAGTGGACAAGCACGGAAGGGACTAAGCAGATCAGCAAATTCTTTTGTAATAACGCCAACAGGTACCTGTTGCTAAGTGTTTATTTGGCAGACATTGTCCTACATGTGAATGTCCATATCTGATCTTTGTAATAGCTTGGAAGGAAAGAACCAATATCCTGCTCCACAGAAGAAAAACCAAGGTTCAAACCCATTTGACTTCAAAATCCCTCTTGCTATGCTGCTTTCCTGTTTCTTAGGGATTTTTCCAGAACGGGTCACTTTCCCACCTTAGAAAACCGTGAACACTAATGTGCTGCTTGGCCTTGAGGCCAGCCTCGCACTGCCCAAACCAAGGCTGACTGCCGTGCATTTGTCCTCAGCCCTTTCCCACATGCCCTCCCTCCCTGGCAAGTCACTGACTCGTGGTCGCTGTCGGGTCTGACCAGCCGCCCGTATTTATCCTTCCGGTCCCGTGCAACCAGATAAACAAGCCATGCCCTGAGCGAGAGAAAGGCAAACGGTGGCATCTGGGCTGCTCCCTGCAGCTGCGGTGCTTGGCTCAGCAAACTGGTAACTGGGAATACAACGCATGCAGCAAGTGCGTGCAATATCATGCAATAAACGGGATAAAATGCATGGGCCTTATATCCATTCACAATTGTTTCACTGCTCAGGTCTTTTTCTACGCAATCTCATTCAGTGACTGCGTGGATGGCAAAGGTTGCTGAAGTCTGAGCCAGGTAGGCAGGCAAAGGCTTATTTTTCAGGTGTCGGGCATGCAAAAGGAAGGTTACGGCCTCCCGGCATCCGTGCTGTGCTCAGCCTGACAGGTGAGGTGTGCTCCCAGTCTATAAGCCTTGGGAGTGATTTGACAGACACTCCTGGTGCACCCTAATTGTGCCAGGCTGTTGGCTGGGCACCAAAGGTACCAGGTAAAGTTAAAAACTGTTAAAATAACTGGCTAATGTTAAATTTATATTTGCCCAAAAGACAGTCCTCGATGTTAGGAAGACAGAAGTGTCAAAGGACTAGAATGGCAAACAGGTTCCCTGTTACATACCAACTCTGACCTGTCACTGCCACCTCAACCGAGTTTGGGGTGCCGAGGCTGGATCTGGGCGCAGTGTGAAAAAGGGCTGGCAGAAAGATTCCTGGCAGGAGGCCCTTTGGAGACCCGAAAAGCTCATTGCCTTCAGGTATGGATGGAAAATGAGGCCCAGACAGGGAAGCCATCTACAAATCCGGTCCCCTAACATCTACGCCAGAGCTCAGATCCCTGCACTAATGGGGAATTCTCCACCTTGCAGACAGTCTGGGCCCATCTTCCATGTACCCGGGGAGGGTCTCTCCCTCCGTGCTCGCTCCAGAGTCCCTTCCCGGTCCCTGCGGAGGCGCCGCTGTCCTGCAGCAGGGCCCCAGCATCCACACCCACTGTCCCACCTGCTTTCCCGGGGCCCCTCCTCGGGGTGCCGAGTGACTGCTGAGGGGCGCATCCTGGGGCACACGGGGGTCGGGTCCCCAAGCTGCTTTGAACGACACAGTATTTCAGGGTTTGGGCAGCGGGACTCTGTCTGCCCCAGCAGGTAACTTACGGGCTTAGCGAGTCAGAAATCAAACGTTCCAGCGGCCTGTGGCAGTTTCCAGGACCCTCCCCACCCCGGGCCGACCTGATTACTGCCTGTCACTCCCCTGGGACAGGGACCTTGTCTCGGGCTCACAGGGCGATGCAGATTATGACAGCCTATTTCTGACAACTTCTGGACACGAGCAGGTGCTGGGAGGCCCTAGGCCCAGCCACAGGCTGCCTGGGGTCACAGAGGCACCGCTGTGGGTGAAGTGGATTGCTCCTTAGCATGGCAGAAGATGGCAAACAGTTTTCACTTCACATGTCAGCTCTGATCTCTTGGCTGTGGCAGCGTGGAGTTCTAATACAGATCATTTTGAAATTCTATACAGATTTGGAAGAAAAAAATATCAAGATGGATGATTAATGTTTGCCATGCCAAAGGGAAAGGGAAATGATGTCATCTGTGCTGAGCACTGTCATCCTGGGCCACCCAATGTATCCACCATGCTAGGCTCAATAAAAAGATAACTTTTCCATGGAGCTGAGCTCCTCATGGTTCAACGTGGTGACAGATAGGCGAGTGAAGCCTTCCACATTTTTTGTTTCTACAACGGCCAAATGTCCATGCCCTGTACCTGTCCCCCAGACAGCAGAGGCAGATCAAGGCAGGAAGATGGGGGGAAGGTGGAGGGGGACAGCTGCATTGGCCTTGGCCCTACATCATGTTGTTCATTCAGCTCGTTCTTGAGTTGACCCACATGCCTACCAGCAGGTTGATAATTCAGATCCACGACCACACAACAACGAGGGCGAGTTCACATTCCAACAAAAGTACCCAGAAAATGCCTGGGAGGGGCAGGCAACCGAAGGTGGACCAGACCCTGTGTACACATATCCACGCCCTCGAATGGACAGCTAAGAGCCCGAGGGAGCCATTTTGGGCCCTAGGTGCCTCTCAGTTCAGTCCATATTACCCCAAGCCTGGGCCAGCAATGGACATGGATAGATCCTCAGACGCGACTTTTGTTCCAAACCCAAAATGTTGGTCAGCACGTGCTTCTGGAGGAGGAGGCTGGGAGAGAACCTGCTTGATGACTCAGACCACCAGGCCTGGAGGCCAAAAGACTGTCATAAACCTCAGGCAGGGAAGGGGGAGGAGGGGCCTGGAGAAGATCCAGCCCTGGCAGGAAGGAGAGAGGAGCATAGATATGTTGATCTCCGAGGGCCAACCCGTCTGAGGTCAGGCTGGGTTGGAGGGTTTCCTGCCTCTGGAGAGGGGCCTGACCCGGGGTGGGGCGGGGGAGCAGCGACGGGGGCAGGGCCTCAGTGGCAGCCGCAGGCCCTGACCACCATGTTGCGGTGCTTGCGCAAGATGACGTTGTTGCTGCTGTCGTAGTAGAGCACGGAGGTGGCGCTCAGCTTGGTGGGGGCGCAGCACGCCTTGGGGACCGCATCTGGCTTCATCAGGTGCACCTGGCGGGGGTGGGGGCAAAGGCGTGAACACGTGGCCTTCCCCTGGAACCCCCACCTGCTCCATCCTCCATCTGCAGCCCCTGGCAGGTGCTCCCGTGGAGACCCGCCCCACCCCATCCCCCTGCACCCCTGCCCTGCCCCACTGCCCTCAGACGGGACGCCCCAGCACACGGTGTGCCCAGGAGCCCTCCGGGGTCCCCTCCGCTCCTCTCCGTGCTTCTGTGATGTCCCTGATCATCTCTTGTCCCCGTTAGCCGTTTGCGGTCTGTCTCCCCTCCCAAATGTGGGCCGGTGAACGTTCACAGAACCGGACAAAGCCTAGAACCCTAGGTCCACCCTTGGGGTGTCCGACGCTGTTATTCCTCAGAGCACTTCCCAGCCCTGGTAACGAGCTCTAAGGCAGCTCCTGTTCTGGGCAGACCGAGAACAAGGGCACAGAGACCGCGCGTAGTGCCGGGTCACGGGGCTGTCTGTGGCGGGCCAAGGACTGGGTGCGGGGACCTGCGACCCTCCTAACCGCCTGACTGCCAGCAAAGAGGCTGCCTGAGGGAGCATGTTCTCAGCTCCCTAAAAATAGTTCTCCCAAGCGGCGGCAGGAGGGGCTGCACTACCCATGACTCATGGTCCGGGCCCCCAACATGGAGGAGGCCGAGGTGGGGGTAGGCAGGAGAGAAGAGGAAGCCTACCGAACCTGGGGGTGGCGGCCGCCCTGCAGCCCAGGACTCCTGGCCCTCTCGGAGGCTGCAGAGCGGGACCAGACGAAACTGGCTGGTGGGGGAACCTGTCTGGCAGCCTGGCCCCCGCCCCCCAGGGCCCTGCCTTGTCCCTGCTGCCCCAGCTCTGAGCTGGCCTGCTGGAAGGACAATGGGTGGCTGGGGCCCCACAGCCTCTCAGAGGCCCAGGGGGAGGCTGAGGCCTCCATGCAGATGTCCAGCCAGGCGGGGACGTGGGTGCTGCTGCCCCCAGCTTCCCCAGTTCCACGTGTGGGGGCGGGGCTTGGTGTTCATGGGCCCACATGAAAGAAACCGGGGGACACCACCCACCTGCACTGGACCATGGGGCTCTACGTGGCTGGAAACCAGAGAGGGCCTTTCCTACATTGGGGTGCTGGGGAGAAGTCAGGCACCACAGGGGTGCGGCCTTTCTGAGATTCCCCCCACAGGAGAGCTTTGTCAGCTGAGTGACAGAAAGAAGGCCTTTTACCCTATCTGGCACCAAACAGAATGACCTGCGGAGGCTAATGTGCCATTCCATTCAGCTTGTCTTTGAGCTCCTGGGAGACCAAATTGGAGGGTCACTTACTGGCTGTGCATCTTTGGGTACAAATCACGCATCTGTGGGCCTCATTTTCTCCTCTGCCAAATGGGTATAATGGTTCTTTTCTCATTTCCAACACAAACGTTTCTAGGACATGTGCCTTGCGCCAGCCCTGGCTGGACGGGGCACAGAAATGTCCCAGACACGGTCGCTGCTCGCACAGACTCCGTGGGGAGGGAAGGGGAGACGGGGGACATTGCAGTAGACAAAAAGGACCCATGGGCGGTGGCACAGCAAACAGGCCCTCAGCACTGGGAGCATGAGCATGGTGACTGCCCCTGGCAGGAAAGGGTCACAGACATGAGGCATACAGGTGAGCAGGTAGTGGCTGGGCCCGAGGCGGAGGAGAAGGCCCTCCAGGTGGAGGGAACAGCAAGTGCAAAGGCAGAAAGGTGGGAAGGTCAGCCCATCCTGGCACTGAGCCTGCGCAGGGAAATAAGGGCGCTGGGGTGAGTGGGGACGCTGGCGAGGTCGGCAGGGCGGCTCATGAGGGGCCCTGTGTCCCAGGCCAAGGGCTCAGCCTTCATCTGAGGAACGACGGGAGGCAAGGCAAGTTTCTCAGCTGAGAACAAGGTGCTCAGTTGTGCTTTAGTGGGACCCCTGGCTGCTACATGGAGAAGGGCTGGGGGGGCGGTGAGCCCAGAGGGAAATGCTTCCTTCTCTTGGCCCCCAGGACACCCCAAGACCCCCATCACTGCCCTGGCCTCCCAGGCCTAGCCACCTCTCCGGTGTCTGCGGTCTCCCCAGAGAAGCTCATCTGTTCTCAGGACTCGAAGCTCGGCCACACGCCACTCTCTCACAGAGCTTCGGTCTGGCCGATCCTCTGACCTCAGACCTGTCGGTTCGGTTTCCCACCGGTGGCCCCGCTTGAAGTCTAATTGGGCCTCAAACTTACGGTGCAGCTGGTGCAGAACTGCTGTTTCCCCCCCTCCACCACATCCCCCGGCAACGACTCTGCCCCCAGACAAGGCTCCCCATCCCCGTCCTCACGTGGCCCTCGCCTGCAGCCTCCTGGGTTCCTTCCACCCCGCATCCACGCCCATGAGCAACCCGGCCGCCGCCCTCCACCAGGTGCCACGACCCCTTGTCAGGGGACCTCAGCAGCCCCTCACTCGGCCCCGTCCATCTGCGCAATGCAGCCAGGCAGATACTTATAGAGTAAGTCAGATCGTTGACCTAGTATTGCTAAAACTCCACACCGGCTTCTCAGTTTCCTTGGAAATCAATCCACCCACCTGGCACCTTAGGTGGGACCCTAAGGCCCTACGAGCCGGCCCCTGCCCAACCCCAGCGTCACCTTCCTGGCCTCCCTGTACTGCCCTGCAGCCCAAGCCCACCCAGCCATCCTGACGTGGGAGCTGCAGCTGTGACCATCAGTCCACACGCCCTCCTGGGCCAGAGGAAGCACAGGCATCTCATCGCTCCTGAGCTTCTCCCAGGAAAGGGGCTCCTGGGGGCAGCAAATCCCACTTGATCTGAGAAAGGCAGTGTTACCACAAGGTCAAAGTTGCTGTTGGTGATATGTTTACTCTTGTTCAGAGGCATCACTTAACCTATTACTAGATTAACATAGGAGTAGATTCTACCCAAACGTTCTAGAAAAAAATCTCAACCCTAGAATCAATAAACATTTAAAACACTAAGCAATTTTTCAGCATTTGAAGGTCCCCCAGCCGCAGCACTGGGAGCCATACCATCTGGGGAAAGAACAAAGGGCTAAAGAGCCAGGAAAGAGCGCCAACGGCGAGGTGAGCCGAACGGGAGGCCGAAGCCCAGCGGCTCAGCCGGGCACACCTGCGCCCCGCCCCGCGCACACACGCAGCGGGCGGCTGAACGCACATGCGCGTCACTCACCCCACGGCCACCTGCGTCCCGGGAGCCGAGCGCGCCCGCGCACACGGTGTGAGTGTGCTCAGAGCACACAGGTCCCGGGAGGGACGCACGTCCGCTACGTGTGTGCCATGTGTCTGACCGCGAGCGTGTCTTGTCAGTCTGGGCACCCACATACTGTCCGCGAAGGCCTTGCACGTGCGTGTGCAGTGCACAGAGGGGGGTGCGCACCAGCGGTCAGGGAAAGTCGGGAATAGTGGGTTCAGGCGCATAGGAGTCTACACGTCCAGGGAAGGTTCTGGGCAGAGAGAGCCCCCAA